>NW_012101255.1:4663763-4667493 GCF_000951045.1 Mandrillus leucophaeus
TCAATTATTATTCGCTATGGCCGGGGCGTGCAGCTCCGGACAACTTAGTGCTGCAACTGTTCAAGAAAGGGGACAGTCTGTTTCTGGCTGGGTCACACCTGGCTGGATCACACAGTGTAGGCTAACATGTGTCTTAGTCTGGGCTTCAAGGTTGAGAGTGATTAGGCAGAGTATGGCACAATGCGGGGAGGCCACTGGAGTTGGAAAGGAGGGAATGGAGTCATAGGGTGATGAGATTTGGTCCAGATTGAGGCGGGGGTAGGCTAAGGAGCTTCTGCTTTATCCTACAGCTAAAGCTAAGCCATTTTTATGTAGGGAAAGAAAAGATGTGATAAAAGCAATGCTCTAGGAAGATTAATTTGGAAGCTTAGTAAAGTAATTGGAGCAATTGAAGATGCAAGAGGCTGGAAAGCCAGTTAGGAGGCTCATGAATAATCTGGATATAAAGTGACTGGAGCCTGATTTAAGTTGAGAGAGGAAGGAGAAGTAGGGAAGGGATGATTTTAGAGAATCATCGTTTAGAAAAGATAACCAAATGTAGCAGGATTAAAGAAAGGTGGAAGGAGCAAAAGATACTGTAGTTTACCTGCAGTTTCCAAGCTGGAGGGGAATAAGAACTGGGAGACGTGCCTTGCCTGCCATCGCACCTTGCTCACTTTTCTCCAGCCACACAGGTCTCCTTGCTATTCCTTAAGCAAAGCGAGCGTCACCCCTTCTCAAGGCCTTTGCACTTGTCAATTCCTCTGTTCTGAACATCCTTCCTCCAGAGACCTAGCTCACTTGCTTCTTCACTTTCAGCCCCCACCTGGCCCTCTCCACTCACTTATGCCTGTAAAAATGGGCATTTTCAATTAATACACTATATTTTAAAATGTTACTTTTCCTTAAAAGTTCTTGCAGGTTCATGGAGATAGGGAGCTTAAGCTATTAGAAATGGCTAAAATGTACCCTGGTTAGAAAGACTTCCCTGACAATATCCTTCCTGACAATATATCATATATTTAGTCATTTTTTTTCAACTAGAATGTAAGGGTATATGGACAAGACTTTGTCCTTTTTAATGGCTTTATCCTCAGCACCTAATACAGTGCCTGGCACATAGTAAATTGTTAATAAATATGTGTTAATTAAATTAACGAAACAGGCCAGTTCAAAAAAGAGGCTAATTTGGGAATGGAGGAGGAAGATTATGAGTTAGCTTTAAATGCACATCATCCTAAAAGACACAACATTTTTTGATATTGGCAAGAGGTCAAGGCTAGGGATGCAACTTTGTGCCCTTCACAGGTCTCACTTCTTTATGAGCATCAGCACAGTCCCTTGTGGACAGCACCCCTCCCTGGGGGTTATCTCGGTGTTTTTTCTCTAGCATTAGGAGTCCTTTTCTCTCCTCATGTGACTCATCTCCTAGCTGGGTAGAGGAGTGGAGGACAGCCTCGGGATAAGGGGAAGTATCAAGAAGCTGCTGAGTCTATGAGAGGACAACCCAGAAACCGTGTTTCCTCTCTTAAGCTGCCTATCATATAACTAGTCAATGCTTTCTAGACACTCCAGATATAATTACTGGGATGATACACTACAAACTTTTCAAAATATATTTCACATAGCCTGTAATAATCCAAATGAGAGAGACAACAAATAGGCACACCTGTAGCTCATTTGTTTCCACTGTTTCAATTGCTCTAATTGCCCCCTTGCCAGTAGCCTATTAGGATCACCTGCCAAATTGACTTATGATTTAATGAAATTGCTCATGTACATTCATTTGTTTTCTAAAATAATCTCTTTAAGAAAGCACATTTTTCCTTCTCAAATGCAGTTCTGCCTTTTCTTGATAGGAATGCCATTCTAACATCACTACTGACTATATTTAAATGAATGAATACATTATAAAGCACTTTATTGCTGCCTGAAGTGATCTGTGGAGAATATAATTGCCAGCTGTGTATCCCGGGCACATAATTCCATTACTGGGTTCTTATGGAGCCATCAGTCCCATGGATGGTCCTTTGCTTGACAAACCAGCCCATCAAATTCCAAATCTTCCTTAACGGCAAATGCCACCTCTCGATCAGGTCACCGCTCCAGCCTGAATCCAGCAAATGTTACCAGAATACTTACCCTGGGGTACCCACACTGCTCTTAGTTATGGAGTGCCCATCTTGCTCTTAGTTCTGCTCAAAAAAGCCTGTCAGGCTTGAGGTCACAGCTTTTGGTCAAGGGTCCCTCCAGGATGAAGCTGATCTATGTTTTCTTGGACTGTCTGCAAACATCCTTAACAGGTGCTAACCCTATTTTTAAATACTCTAACAATATTTGTATGGGGAGCAGGGCCAGCCACTATTCGGAATGGGCTGGTGAGGATTTGGGTAGTGATTTGGCTTTTGTCTGTTGGCTGGGTGGTGACACAGTTTCTCCAGATATCTTTAGATATCACACAGTCTATCAAATAAAGATTAGTTGAGGTGTGGAGGGTTGGGGAGAAAGTGGTGAAGAAAACTCTTCTGCCAGCATACAAATATACCCTGGTCTCGTACTTTGCTGTAGATTTCTGTGTAATCCCAGGGTTTTAGGGGTAAACCTGTACGGATCTCCTATCTTACGCAAGAGGGATGAGCACTCACATTTACTGAGGCCACCTGAGGACTTGGTGCAGTTGGGAGCTTTTCATTTACTCTCTCAGTTCGCTGATGAGGAAACTGATGGTACTTTTGTCCTATCACACAAAGAATATAACCATCCTGAAGGAAAGAGAGTTTTGATTAAAGAGGAGAGGGTGAGAGGAGGAGTAACACGGGCAGGGCAGAGGATGGTATGCATGGATGGGTTTGCTGGAAGGAGAGGAGGACTCAGGAGACCCGGTGGTAGGAGGGTGGTATGAAGAGGAAGGTTGCCCAGGATACACTGAGCACATTCTTGCACGTCAGTGGAAGACACTGGGAGTACAGTGTCTGAGACAATTTCTGGGCTGCCTTTGCCGCCATATTCCAGGTTGCTGATGTCTGCTTCCAAGGTAAGTTTGTCTGATTAGAATCTAGAGAAGTGTTTGAGAAGGCAAAGAGGGGTGAAAATGTTGTTATTACTATTATTTTAATGGTGGTAATCATTACCACTTGCTGAAAGCTTAATATGTACTACAAACTGCTATGTGTATGATGTATCTTACCTAAGTTAATTTTTACAAAAAACTTGGAGGTTGGTGTTCTTATCCTTATTTTAGAGATGGATGAACTTTCTTGGCCAGATTCTCACAGCAAATGGCAGATCTGGGATTTGAACTCAGATTTGTCTAGCTCCCAAATTTATGTGACAGAATATCAAATAAATAAGTTAAACTCTACTCATAAAACATTGATTTTTTGCACCTTTTAGCACTATTTTTATGTGATTCAAGCCAGTCCAGAGTATAACAACACTAGAAGAGTTAATAGCAATAAGATAAACTGCCTCTTTAGCTATTTCCAAATTCATGGTCTCAATTAAGCCTTTTTCACATGTGCTGGACCTTGTAATTCCTGAGGTACTTTTCTTAATTCCAGATGTCTGGTAACAATTTATGATGTATAATTAAATGGGCTACCCTTCTTTTATCACGCCTTCTAGATACAGTCCCATCATGTGAAACAAAGTGAAGCAAAACGCTTCTTTGATCTAATGTTGATATTCTCACAATCATTCTCATTCTTATTAAGCTAATAACATTTAAAGATGATACTGAGGCCCTTTAATA
>NW_012101255.1:4667543-4670058 GCF_000951045.1 Mandrillus leucophaeus
GGTCACCGCTCCAGCCTGAATCCAGCAAATGTTACCAGAATACTTACCCTGGGGTACCCACACTGCTCTTAGTTATGGAGTGCCCATCTTGCTCTTAGTTCTGCTCAAAAAAGCCTGTCATGCTTGAGGTCACAGCTTTTGGTCAAGGGTCCCTCCAGGATGAAGCTGATCTATGTTTTCTTGGACTGTCTGCAAACATCCTTAACAGGTGCTAACCCTATTTTTAAATACTCTAACAATATTTGTATGGGGAGCAGGGCCAGCCACTATTCGGAATGGGCTGGTGAGGATTTGGGTAGTGATTTGGCTTTTGTCTGTTGGCTGGGTGGTGACACAGTTTCTCCAGATATCTTTAGATATCACACAGTCTATCAAATAAAGATTAGTTGAGGTGTGGAGGGTTGGGGAGAAAGTGGTGAAGAAAACTCTTCTGCCAGCATACAAATATACCCTGGTCTCGTACTTTGCTGTAGATTTCTGTGTAATCCCAGGGTTTTAGGGGTAAACCTGTACGGATCTCCTATCTTACGCAAGAGGGATGAGCACTCACATTTACTGAGGCCACCTGAGGACTTGGTGCAGTTGGGAGCTTTTCATTTACTCTCTCAGTTCGCTGATGAGGAAACTGATGGTACTTTTGTCCTATCACACAAAGAATATAACCATCCTGAAGGAAAGAGAGTTTTGATTAAAGAGGAGAGGGTGAGAGGAGGAGTAACACGGGCAGGGCAGAGGATGGTATGCATGGATGGGTTTGCTGGAAGGAGAGGAGGACTCAGGAGACCCGGTGGTAGGAGGGTGGTATGAAGAGGAAGGTTGCCCAGGATACACTGAGCACATTCTTGCACGTCAGTGGAAGACACTGGGAGTACAGTGTCTGAGACAATTTCTGGGCTGCCTTTGCCGCCATATTCCAGGTTGCTGATGTCTGCTTCCAAGGTAAGTTTGTCTGATTAGAATCTAGAGAAGTGTTTGAGAAGGCAAAGAGGGGTGAAAATGTTGTTATTACTATTATTTTAATGGTGGTAATCATTACCACTTGCTGAAAGCTTAATATGTACTACAAACTGCTATGTGTATGATGTATCTTACCTAAGTTAATTTTTACAAAAAACTTGGAGGTTGGTGTTCTTATCCTTATTTTAGAGATGGATGAACTTTCTTGGCCAGATTCTCACAGCAAATGGCAGATCTGGGATTTGAACTCAGATTTGTCTAGCTCCCAAATTTATGTGACAGAATATCAAATAAATAAGTTAAACTCTACTCATAAAACATTGATTTTTTGCACCTTTTAGCACTATTTTTATGTGATTCAAGCCAGTCCAGAGTATAACAACACTAGAAGAGTTAATAGCAATAAGATAAACTGCCTCTTTAGCTATTTCCAAATTCATGGTCTCAATTAAGCCTTTTTCACATGTGCTGGACCTTGTAATTCCTGAGGTACTTTTCTTAATTCCAGATGTCTGGTAACAATTTATGATGTATAATTAAATGGGCTACCCTTCTTTTATCACGCCTTCTAGATACAGTCCCATCATGTGAAACAAAGTGAAGCAAAACGCTTCTTTGATCTAATGTTGATATTCTCACAATCATTCTCATTCTTATTAAGCTAATAACATTTAAAGATGATACTGAGGCCCTTTAATATAGCAAGAAGAAAAATACAATTAGGCAATGATATGGTTTGGCTGGGTCTCCACTCAAATCTCGTCTTGAATTCCCAAGTGTTGTGGGAGGGACCCAGTGAGAGGTAATTGAATCATGGGGGCAAGTCTTTCCCATGCTGTTCTCGTGATAGTGAATAAGTCTCATGAGATCTGATGGATTTAAAAAGAGGAGTTCCCCTCACAAGCTCTCTTTGCCTGCTGCCATCCATGTAAGACGTGACTTGTTCTTCCTTGCCTTCCACCATGATTGTGATGCTTCCCCAGCCATGTGGAACTGTAAGTCCAATTAATCCTCTTTATTTTGTAAATTGCCCAGTCTTGGGTATGTCTTTATCAGCAGAGTGAAAACAGACTAATACAGGCAATATCAAGGCAACTAAATAAATATTGGGAAGTGGTAGAAAGGGGAGGAAAAAGAGATCAAGATTGAGTAAATGCCAAGACTAGGTGGGGCAGATTTTACCTGTGTGAAGAGAGGTGCTAGGGCCCATGTTTATCTGAAACTCACCTGCTCAGTGGAAACCCTCCAAATTTATTCCCATGTAACAATGGATGTTCTTAACCAGAGGAATAAGGCTATATCATGTTGGTTAGAAATCCTAAAGAAGAGTGATGCTGTGAGGAAGTAGGGTCACAAGCTGTTGTCTGGGTCTGGTGAGCCTTCTCTGTGAGGGTCCGTGAGGATATTGGTGGAGGTGTGCAGGAATAAGAGGGTTCTGGGGCTGAGAGAAGAAAGGGAGTACAAAGGAAACAGCTAAGACTTTATTTCCATGGGTTTCCTTGGAGGTCAGGTTGGGTAGAGTTCCAGAGATAAGCTCACTTGCTCTTCCTTCAACTTA
>NW_012101255.1:4670748-4684583 GCF_000951045.1 Mandrillus leucophaeus
TCCTCTTATGTAGATGAAAGTATTTTACTTTATGACTCCTCCTTTCATTGTTAACAGCCTGCTCCATCAGGAGGGAGATAATGAATGCAAAAAAAAAAAAAATACTTTTTCCACTCTAAAAGTCCATTCAGATTGAAAAGTCCTTACAAATACCTATGTTAGAGGAAGAAACATTCACATCCCCATGCTGCATTTGGAGTGTGTTTTCTGTTTGTTCTGTTCTCAGTAGGGAGAACCGCTTATTACTGTCCTACGCATGAGCCTTTTATATACTTGAAAACCATTGCTAGCTCACCCTGTAACCTTCTCTCCTCCAAAGGGAATCACCTTGGTTCATTTAACCTCTCCCTCTCCTGATCTTTATTTTTCAGATCTCTAATCACTTTGTGGCTTGCTTCTCGACTGACCCCAGTTTCTCTCTCTCCCATTAATTGCAGACCTCAGAACTAGACCCAGGGTCTGCCCAGGTTTGTGTGACTGGGCAGGGGAGATGGGAATGGAGAGGCGGACAGTGACAGCGGTTACTTGTTAGTAGACCAATAAGGTGGGAGAGATGGGAGGAGTAGGCAGTCTTTGTAAAACAGTTAGAAGTCAGGATTTTTTTTTTCCACTTCATTTTTATTTCAGAGTTTCTGAAACAGTGGCACATACATCAATGGACAATTTCCTGCAGAAGCATTGAGCAAGACTTTGTCATGGGCCCAGTACTTCTGCTGGAGTTCAGAAACTACCAACTCTTGGTCCCAAGGCTGAACCTGCCTGTGGACAGGGCTTGTTTTGCTTACACCATTAAAAATAATGTTTTAATTACTTACTGACTCTCATTTCAAAATGAGAAATTTGATTTAGGAATCATCCAGAGTTCCAGCTTCTGTGAAATTGTGGCGGTTTGGGAATAGTGGGCTTGCATGTCAGGCCTGGAACCATGTGCTGGAGCTGAGCAGCAGCTCCCCCTATGGATGGGGAACTCCCCTCCAGTTCCCTTGAGTCCTGCCCTTGCCCATTGTTGAGGACTGAGTTGTGTCCCCACTTCCTGTCATTCACATGTTGAACCCCTAACCTCCATAGTGACTGATTTGAATGAAGATAGGGCTTTCAAGGAAGCAATTAAGGTTAAATAAGGTCACGAGGGTAAGGGGAAGAGATACTAAAGATCTCTCTCTCTGCATGCATTCAGGGGAAAGACCTTGTAGGAAACAGTGAAAAGGCAGTTACAAGTTAGGAAGGGAGACCCCACTAGAAACTCACCCTGATGGAACCTTGAACTTGGACTTCCAGCCTCCAGAACTATGAGAAAGTAAGTTTGTGTTGTTTAAGCCACCCCAGTTCACGTCATTTCGTGATGGCAGCCTGAGCTGTTGAAGCCAGCCATGCACCTCACTTACTTTGTGCCTAGCTTCTGAGGGTATTTGAGTCTGAGGCCCCTGCTCTATGTGTGGAAGTTAAAAGAGCAAATTATCCTGTTCCTCTACTTTGTCTACTGGCAGGGAAAGTTAAAGAGGAAATTAATTTGTAACAGAGGGCATCATATAAGAGATGTACAAAGGCTGAGGCAGGAGAATGGCGTAAACCCGGGAGGCGGAGCTTGCAGTGAGCTGAGATCCGGCCACTGCACTCCAGCCTGGGCGACAGAGCGAGACTCCGTCTCAAAAAAAAAAAAAAAAAAAAAAAAAAAGAGATGTACAAACTGGTATTGGAGGACAGAAGAACTCTCTGTGGCTGGGATGGGAGGGAGAATGCCTCTTCATTGTGAGGAGCGAGCATGTTAGATGGGTGTTCAGAGATTAGGAGGATTTCAGCAAGTGGTGAGGGAATGAAGGGCAGGAGCAAAGACATGTGGGCATGAAAGAGGATGGTAATCCAGGTTTGACTGGAGTTCCAGGGTATGTTGCAGGTGGAGGTTGTGCAATCGGAGACAGGGCCAGAAAGGGAGGAGAGGGTCCGATCAGAGCCGTGAATGCCATGCCATAGGATTTAGTTTAATTCTGGAGTGAATGAGGAGTACCTGAGAAGCTGGAGGAGGGAACCCAGGGGCTGAAAGATATATTTGAATTGATTAATTCTCTGTTTACTGAGAACATCCGTTGTGCCAAGGCGCTGCAGATCCAATTGCGGACAATTAGAAGTCAGTCTCTGCCTTCGTGCAGTTGACAGAAATAGATGATTAGATTTATAACGTAATGTCAGGCAGTGATAAGCGCTATGAAGAAAAATACAGCAGTGCAAGGGGATAGAGTGTAATACTGTGGATGCTAGTGTAGATGTGTGTGCTCAGGGGTGGCATGACATGTGGGCATAACCCTGAATGAAAGTAAGAGGGTGAACCATGTAGTGTCCGAGAGAATATAATTCTAGATAGAGGCACAAGCAAAGTGCAAAGGCCCTGGGGCAGGAACACAATTGTGTTCAAAGAATAACATAGAGGCCAGTCTGGCTAGAGTAAGCAATGAGAAGAATTGTGGGTAGGGAGGTTGAAGTAGTCTCCTAGTCATACACAGGCTAGGAGAAGGGCACATTTTGGACCAGTACACAAACAAAGTCCTCAAACAGAGCTGATGGGAAGACAGGGCTTTAGGGACAGGATGAGATGGATTACCCATCTCCCAATCTCTGCATCAACTGTGTGTGGCGGCAGCCCTCAGTGGAGAGTGATAACCAAAGTCCTGTCTCTCTCAAAGTTCCGACCATCAGCCTCTAACTGTCCCAAAGAAGGGTGAAGGCAGGGACAGTGTTTATCTGCTTCCGTAGCTCAGAAGCCCAGGCGGTTCCACAGGGGATCCACGAGAATGCAAGTGCTCCTCCTCTAACAGGCACGACACTGCCACTTAATGTTACAGGCCTCTGACAGATGAAATCAAACTTGTTTTGGTCCTAGAATGAAATGACTTGTTCCAGCAAGTGGAAATAGAAAGAGTTGAAAGGCAGTAAAGGCCAGAATATGGGTTGGCTTCGTACACTGGGTAATGTGGGTTGGCTTGGTATGGTTCGTTTTTGGAATTTTTTTTTTTTAAGGTTTAGTGAGGAGGAGGTAAACAATCCTTGGAGAACCATGTAAAGCTCTGCCTCCAGCATATGATGGTCAGGGAGCACAATCATTGCCTTTGGCATTCTCTGCTAAGTTCTCACCCTTGGTGTTCTGCCTTTTCCTTCTTGCTTGGCTGGGAGAGTTATGAGCTTCTTAGGAAAGAATGTCGTGCTTTCTCTGTTGGCTCTTCTGAGGGGCAAACATTCAAAAAACCCATTAGCTGTCAATCTCTGTGGTAAGAGTGCCCTCTTCTGGTTCAGCTTCTTTGTCTTGAGCTGCTGGTTCCCTAACAATGCTGTTTTTAGGCTTACCTTTTTGATTAAATAAACTGGCAAAGAAAAAAAGCAAAAAGATACCGCTGAGGATACATTAATTTCACCCAGTGTTTCTAGAACCTCTTCCATAGTTCTAATTCTTACTTGGCCATATTTTCTGAAATTTTGGACCCAGCCTTTCTCTGGGATTTACACTTAGCCTTTTGCTAATCCAGAAAAACAGGTAAAAATAGTAGCATTTCAGAGCTTGGAAGGGATTCATCTGGCCACTTTTATGCTTCTGTTTCTATGCCATTTATTAGGTGCCTACTCAATTTATTGAATATTTGAGGGCCAAGCATTCTCCTAGGCCCTCCATGATCGCAAATGAGATACAGCCCTTGCCTTTGCTAAGAATGTTATGGGAAATATGGATGAGTAACAGAAAATTATGACACTAGCTGACAAATAACTGAGATGTGAACAGGTGGTTATAGGGCGACATGAAGGAATTTCTTTGGTTATTCAAGCCCAAACGTGAGAAAAATCAATACCTCCTCAACTCAAATTGTTCCAGTGACAGTCACATCTCTTTATATACTAGATCCAGGGCTCTATGATGAGCAAATCATGATGGGTTTAATATAGTTCTTCTACTAAACCCCCAAAATAATTTTAGATCTAAAAGGGATGTGAAAATATGTCAGTTTTCTCAATTTTTTTCTGTGTAAAAGAAAAATTTTCTTTTAAAAGGAACATTTTGAGACGCTCTATATATCTAGCTTCAAGTATTTAAAATTGGTTTTAATTGTGGAATACCAATGCACAATTCTGTGTGAGGTTTGCTATAAATCATAGCTGCAATAGAAACGATTTTCCTCCATATAAAGGGAGAGTTATATTTCATGAGACTCTCCAGAAATCATTCTTCCATTCTGGTCTCTTGTGACTTTTCTCTATGGGCTCTAACCCTTGATCTTGCCTATATATAGCTCAGGATGTTACTTATTATCCCAATGGCCTTTGATGTTGTATTTTGTTTTTAGAAAATGTGTTAATGAAATTTTCAGTTTTCTTCTATGTCCCAGACCTTTTGCATAAGAAAACCTTTAATACTTTGTAGGAGAAGGAGATGGGAGGCAGAGAAGGAAAGAGAGAATGCATTTGAGAGCTACAGCAGTCTTCTTGTGTCCATCTCTTGGCTATAAATTCAGATAAAACATGTCAGTGATATTTTGGGGGATACTTCTCATCAGATATATATGGTGTTGCTTATTTTACTTTATTTAAAATCTTTATTTTATTTTTAACAGCCTATGAAAATTTATCTGCATAAATCTGGTCACCTTTTTCATTTCTTTTTCCAGTATTTATTTTAACTCTCAATCATGCACTAAAGAAAAGCATTTCTATCTTTTAAATTGGAACTGATAAGCTTTCTTTCTCATAGGACAGCTATTTCTAGGTTCCAGCTTTGGTTCACTGTACCTTGTCCAAAAATATCTTCTAAACTCAAGAATTCCTAAGAGGGCTTTGGAGCGAGAGGTATCCACAAAATTCTTAGATTACACCCTGAAAAACACTGATTTAGGCTCTGTTTTGCTGATTTGAAATTAAAAATCTCAAGTGGACTTGGAGGAACAGAGGCTTAATGTAGCTCTGAGCCTGCTCAGTTCTGAGCTGGTCTCGGTAAACGATTGTGACTGGAGACACAAGGGGCTGTGCATATACACAGATGGCAGGCAATTGAGCTTTTCAATTCTGCTTCCATTTTTTTGGTAGGAGCAGAGTTGCTAAATCAAGGATATCAGTTAAACATAATGCTCAAAATGGCAATGAGGAGCAACCAGTGAGGGAAGCAGCAAGACTGAGGGGACCGGATGAAGGCTCCTGAGTTCCATTGGTTCTGTCATTCATGGGTGATATGTTCCAGAGTGAGCCATATTTGTGTTCTGGGCTTCAGTTTCCCTATCTCTAAAGTGATCAATAGTGTGCTCCTTGGAGGTGCCTCAGGGAGAATGAGCAGCGAGGGCACAAGGGATCCTCACCTCTCAACTTACCCGCTCAGTTTTTAATTCTATTTTGTATATTTGACTTCATCATAAGCTCTTGTCTGAAGAAAGGGTTACCCAACAAAACAAAACATAACAAAAAAACTTTTAAAAATTATTAGACTAAATGATTTCTAAACTTCCTGCTAGCTCTAGAACTATATGGGAGAGGGAATAGTGGTATTTGTTGCTTTTCTACCTAGTGTCTATAATGACTTTCTTCTGATTCTCCTGCAGCCATTTTTGTGACTCAGCTTGGCATTGCCAGAGGCCACCGCAGAGAGCTTAGGCATCGAGTTAGTCCAAAGGCAGCCAAACAGAGGTGGGCCCTGGTAGTGGCAGCCTTTAATTTCAGAATGAAGCCTCACCTGTGACTACCTGTCTCAGAGTTTTCAGTTACATGAATCAATATGAGCCAATGAATTCCTTTTTTTTTTTCTTAAGCCATTTAGAGTTGAGTTTTCTGTCACTTGAAACCAGAAGATTTCTAATTGAATTAGTTGGTGTTTAAAAGATAATCGACAAACATTTATTGAGATGTCATGGAGCACAAAATAGAGTATTACATTCTTGATATAAAAATCAAGGCATATTTCTATCAGTAAAAAAATTTAACTTTATGCTGTCCTTTGTATACAGAAATGACAGTTCTGGTTTACTATGTACAGGATGTTCTCTTTGTTTATATAACTACTGATGAAAACTCTCTCCTACTGAAGCTATTAAACTTACAGTCTTCGTCTCACTAACATGTTGGGCCATCTGAACTCATGTGGAGATAGATAGAATCTGCCAAATATGAAACCAATAAAAAGAGATCACAAAGCTACAAAGCACAATGAAAGAAACAGGGCTAAAGTTACTTTCCTGTACTGCTTGGTGAGGGTGTAGATTGGGACAACTTTTCAAGGGCAATTTGATGTTATTACCAAAAGCCTTCAAACTGTGATCTCACTTTGACCTATCAATCTCACCTCTAGAAATTTATCCTAAGGAAATAACTATGAATGTACACAAAATCATAGATACAGAGATGCTCACATTGTTATGGGCTGAACTGGGTCTCCTAAAATTCATATATTGAAGTCCTGACTCACAGTAGTGCAGAATGTGACTGTATTTGGAGATAGGACTTCTAAAGAGGAAATTAAGGTAAAATGAAGTCCTATGGGTGGGCCCTAATTCAGTATGACAGCTAACCTTATAAGAAGAAGCAATTAGGACATAGACATACACAGAAGAAAGACCATGTGAAGACACTTGAGGAAGAAAGCCATCTACAAGTCAAGGAGAGAGACCTCAGGATGAAATCAATCCTGCTGACATCTTGATTTGGGACTTCTGGCCTCTAGAATTGTGAGAAAAGAAATTTCTCTTATTAAAGCCATGCAGTCTGTGGGTATTTTGTTATAGCAGCCTTAGCAAACTAATACACACACACACGCGCGCACGCATACACAAAGGAAAACATGCTAAATGTTGAGCAATAGGGGATTAATGAAACACGTTTCGGCTCATCTGCACGATGGAGCTCCATTCCTACATTTAAAGTGATGCTGATGAACGCTATCATGGAGAGCTACTGATGCTATATCATTATATAAAGCATATTATCAAATAGTATGTATAGCATAATATTTTATTTGTAAAAATGTGTGTTTCTGTATATACATATATAAAATAAATATTAGTTTGGTCTGAGAGATGATACATTCATTCATTTCTTTAGGGAAGTAAAAATTTGTGCTGCTGGCTGCTGGATCATGATGTTCCCAAGTGAGCATTAACAATGCTACAGAATATAAACAACGTTCAGACAAGGCCACTCTATGTTTGGAACAAGATAAAGATGAGGCCACTCTATAACCATAAAAATGAATAAATATCTTCTTTTAATAGAAGTGACTGCTATTTTCTTTCTTTTTAAATGAATGACAACTCTTACCCACGTTAGATTTTTTCCTTGCTAAGACAAAAATTTTTTCCTTGCTCAGATAAAAATCGTCCCTTCGTTCTGACAGAATCGAATCCAGACTTGATCCCTACTTTCCTAATTTCTCCTTAAACTTATCCATTAAATTCCCAGATCTTATAAGAAGCCCTCTCAACTCCCTCTTAACGAGAGGCTTCAGAAATCTGGTGGTTTAGTTCAATGGGCCTTAACAATTCCAAATTAGATCAATTTGTCCCCTCCCACCCACCACAACTAGCAGGAAATTCCATCTCAGTTGAGTTTTAGGAGGCTTTTCTTGATTTATAAAGCTGTTGAGGATTTTAGGATGCTCATTATCCTTTTTAAGAGGGCAGCTTCCTTTCCTCTACCAATCTGGGCACAGGAATTTTTTTGTTGTGGACCAAGGCCAACAATCTGGGTTCAGTCCCCCTTCCCCAGGAAGCCAGGTCACTGCTTGACGACTGTCTGGGAGTGGGGCATAGATCTTCACCATTTCTTGAACCCAGTGCCACTGGTCTCCTCCTTAGCAAAGCTTCTGTCCTCCCGGCTCAGGCCTCCACTCTCAGGACTAGCCTCTTTCTGAGTGGATAGAGTGTTAGCTTTCTAGCACCTCCTGGCTTCTGGTTTGTAGCTCTGCAACTATACTTATTAACAAGTGGCTGAGGCTAGGAAGCTCAGACTTAAAACACAAAATTTGCTTGGGAATGAGGGAGGAAAAAGCATCTCCCCTTATACAGTGATGCGCTCAGCACACACCATTTTCTAAATAACCCTCTGACTCATATTCTAGAAAGGGTTTTGATTTATGTCTTGCAGTGTTAAAAGCGGTTGCTTCTGTACGGTGGTATTATGGACCTTTAAAATGTTTACTTTTATTACTTATTTTTACTTTCTAAATTTTCTTTCACTGAACATTTGCTTTCAAAATAAGAAAAGTCATTTATTTTAGCTAATAAAATAACAAAACAGAATAAGAAGAAAGGAAGAATGAAATAAGGAAAACAAGCCCTTCAGTAGTGGATGTATAGACATATTGATGTAAGTATGAATTTAGGACAGCCTGAAAATTGGTTTTCTCTCAGGGCGTAAAGGCTGGTCCTATGGATGTGGTAGGAGGAATGAGGTTCATTGTTGAGGAGAAATGTCTTCTGAAAGGGAAACGACATAATGACTTTTACCCCTAGCTCATATTAGAATTACTGAATACCTAGGTCCCACCCCCACTGATTTATGTGATTACTGTTTAAAGGAAGGAAGACATGGATGAGGAATGAGGCCCTCAATACAAAACTTCCCTGTTTACATTTTTCCTTGGAGCCAGCTTTGGAGGAAGGGTGAGATCAGATTATTTCCTTTTATTAGTGTTTTCTCAGATATTGCAAGGCTACCCCATTGATGTAAAAACGATGTTTACTGTTATAGGGAAGAACATTTGAAAGCAATTTTTACTCGTACATTTTATTGTATTGTATATCAGAAAAGTATGACCGGGTGAGGTGGCTCACGCCTGTAATTCCAGCACTTTGGGAGGCCGAAGCAGGTGGATTACAGAGTCAGGAGATTGAGACCATCCTGGCTAACACGGTGAAACCCCGTCTCTACTAAAAATATAAAAAAATTAGCCAGGCATGGTGACGGGCACCTGTAGTCCCAGCTACTTGGGAGGCTGAGGCAGGAGAATGGCGTGAACCTGGGAGGCAGAGCTTGCAGTGAGCCGAGATCGCGCCACTGCGCTCCAGCCTGGGGGGAACAGAGTGAGACCACATCTCAAAAAAAAAAAAAAAAAAGAAAAAAGAAACACACCAAAGTCGTGGTTTCATGGCAATGATATAGTTTTTAAACAACTAAGTTCATTTATGCAAAAATATAAGCTAACTGGCATACACATATTAGGTAAATTACAGTAGAGGTGGTACATAGATATGACAAGAATCAAGATGATATGCATGACTTTAGACTGGTAAACACGGGCAGAAGTTGCTTTATCAAATCTTTCTCAAAGAAGTGAGATTTGAACTGCAATTCAGAGCAGTGCTTTCAAACACTGGACTGAAAAATATGTGGGGCTGGCTGAGAGCTTGTGGAAAATAGAGATTCTAGGTCCCTGCCTGGAGACTTCAGTTCAGGAGATCTGTGAAAGGTATCTGGTCACTCTGTTGTCGCCAGGTGTGGGAACCTTGCAGATGGGAGTCATACTTCCTTAGGCTCAAAGACCAGTAGTTCTTGGTAATTAAACTTATTTTAAATACTTGCTGTCTGAGAAGTCTTTTAACTATTGTTGATTGTAGCAGCACGACTTTGAAAACTTCTAATTTTTAAACTGGGCCTCTGGGTCTCAACACTGGGTTCATGTGTGTAAATTAAAATACACACAAGAGAACACCATATCCCGGCCAAATACACATTTTAATTTGATTTAACCAATAAAACAAACGGGAATGAATTATACCATTAGGCTCAACAGGGCTGCCAGAGCAAACCAACAGCGTGGTGCAGACCAGGCATGGGAGTCATAAAGTGCACGCTTCTAGTGGAACCGAAGACGCTTGAGTGGGAGCTGTTACATGGCAAATTAATGTTTACTCGGTGAGTTTCAGAGGAATCATTGTGAGACAGCTGGAAGGAAGGCCCTGGGTGGGAGGACTCTGAGATGGAAACCCTGGGTTGGGGCCTCAAGAATCCTGTGAGAAGGTGACTTAGAGACTTAGAGGGGAGTGGGTGAGAAAGCAGAAAGCTGCAATCATGGATAAAAGAGAAATAGGAAACTGTTAGCACCTGATAAAATCCTTTTCCTGAATAACAGCAAATGGTTATTCCTGGGGGGTGGGAGGGGGGGGCGGAAAGCAAAATATTATCCCAGAGGGAATTTATAAAGCAGAATAAGTTATTTATGGAAATCAAAAAGGTCAAATATAGGCTGGGTGCCCCAGTGGCTCATGCCTGTAATCTCAGCACTTTGGGAGGCCAGGGCAGGTGGATCGCCTGAGATCAGAAGTTTGAGACCAGCCTGACCAATATGGTGAAACACCATTTCTACAAAAATACAAAAATTAGCCAGGTTTGCTGGTGGGTGCCTGTAGCCCCAGCTACTCAGAAGGCTGAGACGAGAATTGCTTGAACCTGTGAGGCAGAGGTTGCAGTGAGCTGAGATCATGCCACTGCACTCTAGCCTGGGCAACAGGGTGAGAATCTGTCTCAAACAAACAAACAAAATACACATCTATGTAGTTACAGCAGGTTAATATCTTAAGTTTCTGGAGGCAGGCCTTACTTAGTTCAATGACTGTAATGACTGTTTTATAGTCTGACTAGGTAGGTGTTAGGTTATATGCCCTGATTTGACAGAAAAAATGGTGACAGCATCTGGGGTGAGAAGCCCACGGTGGTCCCTAGACAGTCCTGGTTGGTGTAACACGGCATGTGAATTGCAGAACTTCAGAAATGCAGGGCAAGGGTTGATTCTTGGATGCCACAAGGCAAAGGGGAGAACTGCCCCAGGCCAGGCTGCTCAGCAGGGCTTCTGGTAGCACTGGCCACTGTTTTTCACCTGCTTTCAATTAAAAAGTCCTTGCCACAGATTCCTAATCAAATCCTAATTGTCCTCTCTCCCTCTGATGGAAAATGTTCACCATGTTAAAGAAGGTTGGGACAAAGCTTAGTTTTCTTTTCTTTTTTTTTTTTTTTGAGACTGAGTCTCACTCTTACCCAGACTGGAGTGCAGTGGCATGATCTCAGCTCATGGCAACCGCCTCCCAGGTTCAAGAGATCCTCCTTCCTCAGCTTCCTGAGTAGCTGAGATTACAGGTGTGCGCCACCACACCCGGCTAATTTTTGTATTTTTAGTAGAGACAGGGTCTCAGTTTATCTGTTTCTTCATAGGCATATATATTTTCTGGCTTGTTTAAATTTAGTTTCAGTGTCAGTCCCTTTTTTCTGTTGTCCCTATGGAGATTGAAATCACAGGATTTTGGGTGCAATTGTCAAAGACATTGGTTTTATGATACCTTGATTATATGTGGGGTAATTTTACAAACTAATTTGAATTCTTTGACAGAAAATAAGAGTTTAGCACAGTCTCCCCACTAGGTGTCACCCTTGATCCAATGAAACCTGGGTAGTGCCATAAGAAGCACGTCTGTAAAATATACCTTTATTACCTTGGTTCTAGAAACATGAATAACAAAATGTCCCCACTTGTGTGTTCTTAAGTCCTTTCCTGGTGATCTCTGTCATAAAAGGCGACCATAGATCAATTCTCTGGAGGACTAATTCCTATCACAGAAGGTGATAGGCCATTCCTTCAACGACGCACATTGGACTCTCCTGTGATTAGAGTCAGTGTTTCCAAAACGCCCTATTTCTGCTTGCCGCTTCCTGACGTGCTGTGTCCTGGTCTTTCCAGGCAGTACTTTTCCCGCCTCCACCGGTCTGCGCTCCTGGGCATGCGCCCCGGGCGGAGCAGCTACTTACACCTTATGGAGCAGCGGGCCCAGGGGTGACGTTCAGGAAACTCGCAGCCCGGGAGGCTGCCCCCTTGCCCATAGGGCGGCGCCGGGGCGATGCCGGCCAAATCGCAGTTAGCTATTGTTAATATTTTGAATTTTGGAATTTGGAATTACTTAGATCGGCTACAAGTATTGGCTAAATTCTATTTGTTTCCCTTTGCACTGCCTTTAGAGATAAAAATGGACATACAGTTTTGAGTTAACAGGAAAGCAACTGATTTGTTCAATCTGATTCAGAAATACTGTCTGGGGTTCTAAACACAAATAGAATTTTATTACTATTTAAAAATTTTTCTTTCTTCAAAATACAAGGAGTTCACTTTCAGAAAAGAAATGGGGCACTAATAATAAGTGCTTATATAGCACTTTCCAGTTCAGGAGGTGCTCAAATCCATCATCTCCTGTTATTTTCAGCACAGCTGTGGGAGATGGGTATTATTGCTACCGTACCACCGACTGGGCCTAGAGCTGCACCGTCCCATGCCCGTCCAGCTGGAATTTTAATCAAGACCTCATGACCCCAGAAGCTGTAATAGCCATTAAGCCAGTGATTCTTTACTAGGGTGTGCGTCAGCATTTCCTGGTGACCTTTTCAACATATGTACAGCCAGATCTACCCTGGACCTCTTTGGTCAGAATCTCTGGGCTGATATTAGGTTCTTTCAATAAAGAAACACACAGGCTAGCATCAAGGAAAGATAAATACTTAAGGTGATGGATATTCCAATTCCCCTGATGTGATTGTATGACTATCAAATGACCACATGTACCATGAAAAGGTACAGCTATTATGTATCAATACAAATTAGAAAATAGAGATGCCCAGTAGGTATATAGTATTGGGTATTGGGACAAATAAATGTTTTGGGAGGAAACAAAGCAGAGTGAGGGGGTGTAGAGTGACAGGTGGTGCTGTTTTAAAAAGGGCCTGTTAAGGAAGGCTAACCTCTCTGCGGAAGTGACATTTGGACTCAGACCCTAGTGAAGAGGAGTAGTAAATATTGTGGATGTGGGTGGGAAGGGGGTTGCAGCTGAGCCAACAGCAGATGCAAAGTCCATGAGGCAGGAGTGTGCTTGGTGTGTGCAGGAACAGTGAGGAGACCAGTGTGGCTAGAGTGGGGTTGGTGAAGGGGAGGTACTAGAGACAGGTCAGGAGGGCAGCCTGGAGCCAGATGTTAGGCCTTCACCTGGTGTTGCACAATCTTTAAAACAGGCACAGGTACTCGTTCTCACTCTCCCAGTGCTTTTCTTCCCCCTCTACCTTGCTAAACAATGAGCAAGAAAAACATGGAAGATAAAAGCACAGCTAAAATACAGACTTGATGAGCTGCCACCATTGCAATCACCATGAAGCTGTAGTTCAGGGCTGTTAGGGAGACTGAGAGAGTGAAAATGGTTAGTGGTGAATGAGTAGCTGCTAATTTGATAATCACCGTGAATCCGAGTGAAACAGATTTGTTCGCCTCACTGTCTACAATTTACTTTTATTTGTGATTGAATTGTAATTTCCATTTAAAATCATTATAAGGAAACAATACGTTCCCATCACGCTCACTTAAGTACCATCCTGGAGGTTTTAGTTTTGCTTTAACATTAAATCTGGTCATGCTGTCTTTCATTCCTACTATCAGGGCTTTTCCTTAAGTAGATGCTGCTCTTTTTCTTGTTGTGTGTATAACATGGGAACAAACCACACATGCCTGGAGAAATGAGGATCCTGTTTCATTTCTAGGATAACTGCAGATTGGTTGCTTTTGAAATTTTCTGTCAAGAGAGCTAAATGTCTTTCCTAATTTTTAGGAAAAATGCCCCTTCCATATAGATGTAACTTTAAAAATATTTATTAAGGCAGGAATAGAGTGCCATATCCACAAAGTCTAAATCCAGTGCCGCAGTAGATCTTAAACAATTAAACAACTTACCACGATGAGTATAGTTGCATTACATAGTGTAATTTATTTTCCAGATTGATTATTTTAACTACGATATGGGAAATAAAATACGCTATGATTGGTCACTTGTTTGTCAGCTGGAATAGTTGGATGA
>NW_012101255.1:4685723-4719579 GCF_000951045.1 Mandrillus leucophaeus
TATATAATTTTAAAAATGTGTCCTGTAGAGTTCGTATAGTTTTATAATGAAGAAAAAGCACCAATAAAAGTTATTTTTTAAAAAATGGCACGTTTGTTGCATTGCGTAAAGATCTCATTCTGGCTTCTTCCCAGCCTCATTTTTTTTCATATTCCACCAGTGAATCATTGATTTCTGTCTATTTTACTTCAACGCAAACTTAGCTTTCCATAATAAAAAACCTGTAGCTTGACTCTTCTGTAATTTGTCATGTTTTTTGTTATATCACTCCAACCACAGAGGTAGGGATGACATTTGTCATGTTTTTGTTATATGGCATTTGTTATATGACATGTTTTTGTTACATGACATTTGTCATGTTTTTGTTATATCACTCCAACGCTCCAACCAGAGAGGTAGGGATGATTTTTCTGTGTGACAGTTACTATTTTATGGAGGTTGGTCTGGATTCTGGAGCACACTGTCGGCTATATGTATTCCTTTCCAGTAGAGGGCAGCAGATGACAGAATGATGAGTCATTAAGCTGAACTGTGTTGACAGCTTTCTGGGAGACAAGTGAGAAATGGTTGAGGCATAGTTGGCTGGGTGTCATAGTGACTCAGTCATTCAGAAAGCCATATGGTTTATTTGTATTTGTGCAAATTAACAACAGAATGTTTCCCTTTCCTCCAAACTATGGGGATGCAGAAAACTAACTTCTGCCCCATTGTTAGGAATTTCCTAAGATTCCAGTGACACAAAGGTAAACAGGAATAGAACTTGTACCAAATAAGAGTTCTTTTATAAGACTTGTATGCTTTGCACTATATTTCCTTGGAGGTTCCGATTAACTAAATTTGAGGTAGGGCCCCAAGTAAAGTTGACATTATCAAACATAGATAAACCATTCTTGCCTTTAAAATACACAAAATATGAAAGTCAGATAAAAGGGTACAATTTGTATATACAATTTAAAGGGATGTAAAGGAGTGGTGATTAGTAAAGAAAATACTCAGGAAACAAATTTGACTTTGAGAAAGGATTTAAAGAAAGAAATGCCTACAGGTTAGAGGAGGGATCTGACAAGATTGAAAACTGGTTCCCACTGAATCCAGGTGAATCCAGGCTGCACAAGGATTCTTTTTTTTTTTTTCCTGGAGACAGGCTGTCACTCTGTCACTCAGACTATAGTGCAATGGCTCATTCATAGCTCACTGCAGCTTGAAACTCTTGGGCTCAAGAGGCCCTCCTGAGTAGCTACTCAAGACTCAGTCTATTGAGTAGCTAGGACTACAGTTGTGTGCCACCATGCCCAGCTAATTTTTTTATTTTCTATTTTTCTGTAGAGACAGGGTCTCATTATGTTGGCCAGGCTGGTCTCAAACTCCTGGCCTCAAGCTATCTTGCTGCCCTGTCCTCTCAAAGTGCTCGGATTACCGATGTGAGCCACTGCATCCAGTTCTGTACACGGATTCTACTTGGTCAGCAGAATGCTTTATATTTTTTAAAATCTGAATTTCTGTAGATGGGGCATGCACCTTCTAGTCTGCTACCCTCCTCACCATTCCCTATCATACACCTGGCACTTCACACATTTCTCTTTATCTTCCTAGCTCCTGAAGACATTTGTGACTGCAACTTCTGGCTTAGCGGAACTGAGGAGGGGGGTACTAGAGGGAGAAGTCAGTCATCTAGGAGAAGGTAAATCACCTGTAGAGGGTGTGTGGGGTTTATATAGACTGGACTACTCAGCCCAAGGGGCCACGTTGGAAAATTGGTAATAAGGAATTGAAGAAGTAGAGAATGGTGGTGATTTGGAGAGTAGTTTAAACCTTGTACTGCCACATTCCAGGATGAGAGAACCAGAAAGTCCTAGAAGAAAATGAAAGAACTGATGCAGCAAAAGTGCTAGAAAATCTGTTTCTGTTTAATATCTGCTTTCTCTATGGGCTTTGGTGACTAGAATTGCTCTGCTGAAAAGTAACAGTAAGTGCCAGAGTCAAACATGATTGACATGTGAGTGCTGCCCCTCACTGTCACTGCAGAGCTCCCCACTTACCTGTGTGTCCCAGAAAAGTTGGGGGCTTGAGAGAATCAGCTCCCCACATCCATGACATGAGTCTTTTCTTGTACAAGCTTTAAAAATATGTATTATGTATATATATGTTTTAAGAGTTTGATCTTGCTCTGTCACCCAGGCTGTAGTGCATTTGAGCTGTCACAGCTCACTGTAGCCTTGAACTATTAGGCTCAAGGGATCTTTCTACCTCAGTTTCCTGAGTAGCTAAGACTACAGGTGTGCACCACTATGCTTTACAACTTCTTAGGAAAAGGGGTTGCCCAGGCTAGTCTTGAACTACTGGCCTCAAGGGATCCTCCTCCCTCAGCCTTCCCAGTTGCTAGAATTATAGGTGTGAAGCACATGCCTGACCCTTGCACAACTTTGAGAGCACTATGAAGTGCCAGCATACTGCCCCAGAGTCAATGGTGGTCCTGGTGCCGACATTGATTCAATGGCTCACTAGAGGTACAGCCATTTAATCTATTGTTCCTCAGTTTTCTCATCAAAATTTAGAGGATTGCACAAAGCAGTGTGAGAAGACCCCTTTAGCATTAGCTGCCTATGATTCAAGCTCAGAAAAGAAAGGCCAAGGCTCAAGCTGTGAACCAAGCATGTTTGCTCTTGAGAAGAGTATTAGGCACATTGCACATGGGAGGAAACAATGAGGAGGGGTGAACAAAGGCAAAGAGTGTGAAGACTAAGAAGATTAGACATACACCCCAACTCTAATTCCAGCTTTTCCTAGCTGAGTGACCATAAAACTTCTCTGAGCCTCAATTTCGTCTGCAAAATGGGGACATTGGTATGTGTCTGGCTGGACTCTTTGGAAAATTAAATGAGATAGTGTTTTTAAGTGTCTGGCGCATCTTCATTGCTATCCTCATCCTCGACCTCACTACATGTAGAAGTTACTCCTGTGAATATCCCACAGTTCTGTCTGGAAGAGGCCCTCTAAATGAGAAGTCTCCAGGACACAGCATCAAGATCTCATCTCTAGGAGAACCATGGACAGCATCTGTGCTGACAGTTCTTTGATTAACTCAATTAAAACTTGGAACGGCTAATCTGCTGTTTTCAGGCAGTTTTGATTGCCACAGCATTTTGCTGTTGCACTGTCATCAAAACAATCAAAGGAAGAATTGTGTTTAGGATCCAGAGGCTGCTTCTGGAGGATGTGGGGAAAATGCTGACAGTTCACTGTGATAATTTGCTGGGGACCGAAGAAGAAAGATGTTCGGACCAAGAAATGGCTCTGCCTACCTGCCTCTGAGGCCTGCAGCTCTTCACTGGAACCTTGTTGCTTTGGCATGAGGCATCTTGTCTTCCCCAGAGTCCTTTATCCATCTCCAGCAGAAGCCGTGTTTCTCTGCATACCTGAGGGATAAGACATGCCTCTCTAAGAGAGGCCTGATATAGAACAGTTGCCTGTAGGGAAGGAAGAAAGTTGAGTGGGAAAAGGGATGGTTTTGGGTGACTGAAGAAAACCCCAGGAGGTGTCTCTGTGACATTATCTTTTCCTCTAAAAAACTGTTTTCAGGATCTAATCTAATAAAGTAATCCAATCAGTAAGTAGAAAGATACATCATGTTAGACTTTCTGTCATCCTTAGGTACAAATCTGTTTTGGAAAGAACTTTGGATGATTTATTTTTAGGGCATCAGATCACTAAAGGTGGTTTCATAGTTTCACAGGATAACACAAAATTTCTTTTATTGTTTATTTTTTTCTTTTTTGACATGGAGTCTCGCTCTGTGATCCAGGCTGGAGTATAGTGACACAACCAGTGTTCACTACAGCCTCGACCTCCCTGGCTCAGGTGATCCTCCTCCTTCAACCCTTTGAGTAGCCGGAACCACAGGCGTGCACCACCATGTCTGATTCATTTTTTGTGAAGATGGGGTTTCGCTATGTTGCCTAGGCTGGTCTTGAACTAGGGCTCAAGAGATCCGCCTGCCTTGGCCTCCCAAAGTACTGGGTCTACGGGTGTGAGCCACCGTGCCTGGCAACTTTTTTTTTTTTTTTTTTTTTTGAATCAAAACAAGGCCCAGGAACTACTTATTAACTTCTAAAATTCTTGGTGGCTTGTTTAAAACTCAGCCATAGATTCCTAAGGACAAAAGAGGCTTGGTTGTGGGAGGTGAGAATAAGGCTTGGGATAAAGTGGGAAGCTGTCAAGGAGTTGGAGATTCAGAAAGGAAGGGAGCTGCTGCAACTGGTTTCTAGCTGGAAGTGAGAGAAAGAGCACAGCTTCCTGCAAGGGCAGAGGAGCATTTGTGGGACTGGGTAGCAGGGTCCAGACTAGGTTGAGGCAAGCGAGACAGCCAGGTGCTAAATTCAAGGAGGCGCCCACAGTCAGGGCGCAGGAGTGCAGGGAAGGCACCTGAGAGTGAGTGCCTCCTTCGGTTTTGCATCACAGATCCTCGAGTTGTTCATCCCAGTCCAGGCCTTGAGAGTAGAGTAAGATGGAGCAACATTTTGTTTTTCCAAGACAGTTTCAAACTTACCCCCTGTTTTGGTTACCCAGAGGTTCTGATAAAAATTGAAGTAGCATAACTTTGGGAAAGAAATCCTCAGATGAGTATAGGGCTTGTTCTATAGTAAAAATATGGATCACAACTTACCAAGATGTACACATTTGTGGTTTAAGGTGAAAAAGTGAAAAAAAAAATCATCCTCCAAATTAGGGTCTGTTTATATCCTGGTTTGTGGATGGAGAACTAAGAACTTTTTCCTCTTTCTCTCTTTTCCTCTACCTTTCTTCTTTTCTCTTTCAACTCTTTCCTTCTATTCTGTCTCCCCTTCTCCTTCAGGCCCGGTTTGACACCACTGAAGTGCCTGCCCTTCTCTTATTCTTCCTCCTTCCTTTGCTTCCGTTGCTTATAACAGATTCGGAGGGGGAAAAAAAGGAATCAAATATCTGTTTCACAGCCATTTCATAAACAATACTGGCTCTTTTCTTTTGGTACCACTAGGCAATGAAAAGCACTGTAGGAGGACATTTGTGACAGTATAGTGATGAATTCATGACGACTCGGCAGCGTCGACTTGAAACAGGTCCACTGTGTTTCTCTGCATTTAGCCAAGACCAAACCAGAATGAATGCCTATGGGTGCTCAGCTGGATGCATGAAACAAAGAGGTTTTCTATTTTGTGATGAAAGGAAAATAATTTGAGGGGGGAAAAAAAAACCTCTACTCAAACCAGAAGTTTAGTTTGTGTTTGTTTCAGCCAAACTACTTCAAGCCCTGTCATATTTCTGCGGACCTCAATTGTTGCAGAAATGTTTTCAAAGTCTTTCAGGTTTTGTTAAATCTCTCCAGAAGTTAATTTCAAAATGGAGTTACTAACACAGCTTTTCCAACATTGGATCGTAGTCAACCTTTTTTACTTTTATTCCACAACTTGAATTTTTGAGCTAATTTCCTTTTTTCAAAATTATGTTTTGAAGTAGATACATCTCATGTGAAATACATTTCCAGAAATCTATTTGAAAAATTGATAAGCATTAAAAATTTCTAGCCTGCCACAATAGGAGGAAAGATGAGCATGGCTTATGTTATTCTTCTGTTTCTTCTTGTTTAAACATTTAATGATAAAGAATATATTAACATATTGCATAAAGAGAGGAAAACAAACTTCAGCCAGAACTGAGGGCTAGTGTGTGGTTGCGTAGGATGTACACTGAACAACACTGGGAACTCTTCCACATTAGCGTCAGTGTACATTTGTATATTTATTAAAGTAATTTCTTGGTGAGTGGCTTAGAAATGTCTTGGAGAAGGGGCTTTCCCACCATACCTCACCCCACTGATTTGCAGAAAGGCATCATTTGGGAAGGCAGTGGCTCTGAATCTGAGTTAATATTCACAAGATTTATTTTTGCTCCTGTACTCCTAGGTTTGGATTGGTTGTATCCTGTTGTGCTTAGGACCTTTCTCCCAATTTGCCGATCATTCCAAAATAAACAAACAAATCAAAAAACAAAACATGGAACGATTTTGCATTCTTCAGTTCCTCTGATTTCCATTTTCCTTGTCCTAAGCCTAATGTTTCTTGCTGGGTTCCTTTTCCTAGTTCTTTCTTTATGCCAGATGCTGCTCTAAGTGTGTATATGTGCCAACTCATTAAGTCCTATGTTCTTAGCCATTTTTTTAAGGATGAGGACTAAGGCTCCAAGAGGGCTGCTTACGTGGCCGGTCTGTGATGGAATCAGGATTCCAATCCAGGTAATGCGGCACCAAAGTTTCTAATTTGGGTCAATTCCTCCAGCCCTGGTCCCCTCCAATCTCAACTTTCTCTCACTTTCTCCTGACCATAGCAGAGATCCTGCATGCTTTCTGGTGGACCCTACTCTCCTTGTGACAGATGAGGACAGGAGGGGGCAACTGCTGTTGGGGGTTGTGTGACTCCAGGGCCATGGCATGCTGCTGAAGCCAGGGGTTCTTTCTTTCCTTCCCCATCCACTTTCTCAAACCTTCAGCTTCACTTTGGCAGGCTCCTCCCTTTCAAGAAGCTTATCTTTATATCTTCAGGACTTTACATACTAGCCCAATATTTGTGGTACATAGATGGAATTTCTTTATGTTTACTTCTTCTCTGCCTTGTTCCAGAAATAATTTAAAAGGGGGTCTCATGTATAAGCAAAATAAATTCAAAATAATGAGACAAAATAAGTGGATGAAGAGGGAAGGACAGAAGGAAAATGACTTTGAAAAGGTCAGACGAAATCACGTACAAGTTTGAGCCACACTACACGTGCCCAGCACACATTTGCTGGTGACAGGGAGGGATCTGGGTGGGTGGAGTGGGGTGGGGCCAGTGGAGGGAGAGAGTAGGCAAAAGAATGTAATCCAGGAGCACTATTCATGGCTGAATTGACTAGGGGATAGATTTTAGAATATCTAATGTGGTATTTTCCCAACCATGTTCTAAGTATTACCAGTTCTATGGAACTTAATAGAAAATAAGAGAACAGTGGGGTGATGGTTGTGGTTTATGGTTTGATGTTTCTTTACTGAGACATTAAAAACAAAAGACAAACAAGAAAACAACCTCATGTGCATTGTAAGTCTCTAGGAAAGGGATGGGGCTACAATTATTTCTAGACATTTTGACCATGAGGATCTTTCTTTTGGAAACTTAGAGGACTACTGTATTCGGAAGAGACATTGGGGAAAGGAGTATAGGTGGGTAAGAAATGCTTGTCTAAAGAAGTTATCCTAAAAGAGAAGATCAGTAATTTTAAGTATGTAAAGGGTAAAAATGTATACATGGAAAAAATATTATAGAAAAAGTCAAGGAGAAATGACTGAGAAAGGATGACAGATAAAAGGCTAATTTTTTTAATATACAAAAAGTTCTTACAAATTGATTTTTAACATCACTAACCCACCAGAAAAATGGACAAAGGACATGAACAGGTAAAAACAAATACAAATAGTTTATAGACATGTGGAAAATATTTATCTTCACTCACAAATGGAAAAATACAAATTAAGTTTAAAAATGAGGCACTGCTTTTTTACCTACCAGAGCAACAAAGCCTCAGGAGTTTCATAATGTGCTGCATTGGCCAGAGTGTGGGTAAGCAGGAAGCCTCCACTGCTGGTGGGAAGATAAATTGGTGTAACCCCTTTGGGGGCACTTTGGCAACCTCTATCACATATGTTCAAAATATGGTATAGCTAGACTCTGACCATATTTTGCACCTCTTCCACTGCCTTCCAGGTATGAGCCAAGACCTCTCTCACCTGGATTGCTAACCTGGTCTCCTCTCCTATCTCCCTTCTATCACCCTGTCCCCAACGTCTACTCTCAACACATAGTCACAGAAAGTATGTTAAAAGCTAGATCATGTTTCATGTTTTGCTCAAATTCTTCCATTGGCTTCCCATCTCACTGATAGCAAGAGCCAAAATTCCCACATTGGGCCGCAAGGCCCTACATAACTCGGCCCTAGTGCCAATTTAATCTTATCTCTTACTCTGTTCTGGTTCCCTCTGCTCCAGCCACAGTGGTCCCCTTGCTTTTCCTTGAATTTGTCAGTGATCCTTCCATCTTAGAGCCTTTGGAATCAATGTTCCCTCTGCCTAGAACAGGCTTTCCTAGTTATCTGCAGGACCACATCCCTCACCTCCTCCAGGTCTTTGCTGAAATGTTGCCTTCTCAATGCGGCCTTTCCTGATCACTCAATTTAAAATCACAACTTCCTGCTTCCATTCCCTCTTACTCTTCTCATTCATTTCTGTAGCGATTACTGTCTTCTCACGTTCTATATGACTGACTTATTTATTGAGTTACCTGTTTCTCACCATGAGAATATAAGCTCCACAAGTGTAGATATTTACTTTTTTGTTTTGTTCATTGATGTACCTCTGAACAGTGCCTGGTAAACTGTCAAATATTTATTTATAAATATGTTTCTCAATATTTATTGACTTTTTATTGAATTTACTGAACGGAATTGACCCAGAAATTCCACTTCTAGGAATTTACTTGATGATACACTTATACATGTGTACAAAGTGACATGAATATTGTTTATTGTAGCAAAACACTGAGCAGTTATCTCAAGATATTGAGCATTACCTGAGGGTACAACTTAAATGAAGACATTGGATAAAGTTTCAAACCAAATAGGACTAAAAGTTGATTTGTGTCCCACTGTTTAGAAGGTAGGGGCTGAAGTTGAAGACCAAATCAATTATAATCTAAACAAACTACATTTTCTTTTCACCTCTGATTTAAAAATGTGAAATATATACTTGTGTGTGAAGTTGGACTTTTCCTATTGCCCTCCAATTGGAGACCAAGACTCAAGGTTGAGAACGAAGAGGTGTTCTGTCCCCGCATCCTGAAAGAGCCTTTCGATTGCCTTTCAGGTGTCTGACAATTAAGGTCAGACACTTCCCTTTGGACTTACCAAGAGCAACCATCACCTCTGCTCCTGCTTGCTTATATAAAAAGATTAGAGAATAGGTCCAGTCGTCAAGATTCTGTCTTCCAAGAAATGTAGAAGGGGCTTCAGAAGACTCACTTGTAGTGATGGGGCCTCCTGTAAGAAGCAGGGTGAGTCTGGCATTTTCTCTCCTGGCTGGATGGCATTTCTATCTGAAGGCTCACTATGGTATTGCCAAATCGGATTGAAGTTTACTTCTTGGGAAAGCTTAACAGGCGTTCCAGGGATTGGAGGCAATCTGAACCCAGGGATTACTTCTTATGTAGAGATTCTTGCAAGCAGGAGGCCTGAAGGAGTCATTTATTGCAGAGAGGTAAGAAGGGATGCGGGGATAATTTGTATGGGAAAAGGAATAGAACAACGCCATCTGAGGCTCCTCATGCCCTTTGGAAAAATGGAAGACTAATTTACAGGGTATTGGATCTACATGTTAAAGAGCATGAGGGTGAGTTCTGAGTACAGGGAATGAGATTGTCCAGGCAGCCTCTGGTCCTAGTGGGTATATAGGGGCTGGGGAATGTATTAGTTAGCTAGAGCTGCCATAACAAACTACCACAGACTGGGCAACTTAAACAAAATACATTTATTTTCTCACAGCTATGGAGGCTACAAGTCCAAGATGAAGGTGTCAGCATGTTGGTTTCTTCTGAGGCCTGTTTCCTTGGCTTGCTGATGCCTCCCTTCTTGCTGTGTCCTCCCACGATCTTTCCTCTGGGTTCCTACAGCCTTCATGTCTTTGTGTCCAGATTTTCTCTTTTGAAAGGATCCGGTAGGTCAGTCAGATTGGATTCAGACCCACCCTAACTTACTGAATCACCTACATAAAAGTCCTGTCTCCAAATACAGTCACATTCTGAAATACTAGATTTCAGGGGTTCAACACAGGAATTTTGGGAGGACACAGTTCAGCCCATAACAGGCGCCTACTCTTCTGGTGAGTCTGCCACTTTCTGAGCTACCTTTTAACAACAGAGGAAGGCATGGTGGAGTTGAGCACCATTCCAAAGAAATCATCCCACATATGAAGAGACCTCTCCATTAGCAGAGGCTACCAATAGCAGGTGGAACAAGATTGAGCCAGAGGAATGCCAGAGGAGCCTTCCAAGCACCCATTGGTTAGCAATGACCCAAGAGTGTCTCTGCTTCTCCTATTTCCTCTGCCCCCTCAGTTCTCAATCTGAAATGCCTGATACAGAAAACAAACAAACAAAAAACCCAGACTCTCTCCTTCTTCCTCTACCCAATGAACGAGATCAGCCTCTTACTAACTCCAAGTCCTGTGAGACAACCCCAGGAGAGCTCCACTGGGGAGAAGAGAGGAGATGAAATTTAAATTGGATATGAGGTGGGAGTTCTAAATCAAAACAAGGTGGATTTAACTGAAAGTGCCAAAGAAGTTATAGGATCTGCCTAAGAAGTTACATAGAAAAATTTTCTTTTTTTTTTCAGAGTTCAGATGAATATGGGGATTGAAAAAATAAAGCTATGTCAATTTAAACTTCACCAAATTGGTATTTCTCAATAAATTGAATATCTGTTTATGAATATGGAACCATATCTTGGAAAACACCACAGTCTGTTTTTAGGAATTATCTTTAAGGAAGGGGAAGTTATGGATGAGAATTGGTGTGAGAAGAAAATGTACTTTCATTTGAACCCCTTTGAACTTAAAAAAATACCATGTAGATATATTACTTTAAAAATACTCAATTTAAAACTAAAGTAATTAAAACAGTATGATCCTAATGGGGAATGCTGTTAAGAAGCAACCCTGAAAAACATGTCAATTCTAAGTTAAAGGAGTTTCTTACCAGTGGGAAAAATAATTGTTGTAGGGTGAACCAGGGAAACATGTAATAGGAAGAAGCTGGAGTTTCCTGGGTTTGAGGTGGAAACCTGTTCTATAAATATGGAGGAAGACCTGTAGGAGTGGGAGAAACCAGAGACTTGGAATGTAGGAAACCATTGTGAGCCACTGATGCTGTTGCTTGAAGGGAGATAAATGTTGTGACAGATGTCTGCAAAGCTATTGGCAAGGAATGGGGTCCATTTGGTATGGTGCATTTCAAGGTTAAGCTCTTCTGTGTCATGTAGATGTGGCATGTTTTTGGCTCAGTGCTGAACCATGGGGTTTGGGATTTATATAATTGTAGAAAGCATTAAGTCAAGAGGCAATGCACAATAGTTTGGCTAGTGACATTTGATGTAATTCCTCATTCATATGTTTAAGCAATAGAAATCACCCCTAAAATACCAGGAAAGGATTCAAGAAAAATAGGAAGAAAAGTAAGAGGTCATTGTATTCTACGTATGTGTTAAGTTTATGTATGTGTTGTTCGTTTCCCTGTACATGATTAATTCTATTCTTGAGGGTGTTGAGTAAATTAAAATAATAAAATCATCGCAAAGGGATTCTCTGTGTGCAGACAGTGACTTGAGAGGGGTTATAACTCTATCATCTTCCTGGAACTGAATTAGACTAGGAAGAAAGGAGTTCTGATGAAATGAAGGTGCAAAATAGGACAGCAGCCTAGATGCAATGAAGGTGGCTAATGCACACTAATGCCTGCCACAGTTGTTTTCTCTAATGTTTGAAAAGATGAAAGGAGAAAGTTATAAAATGCTAATAAAATTAGTCAAAAATGCAGCCTTTGCCTAATTTTAAAAGGAGTCTTTGCTGTCGAGGAGTATACTCCAAGAAATCTACCAGAGCTAAGAAGTGTAACTGTTGGCTTTATCTTGATGTTTTTCACTCATTTGAGCCTCTGGTTCTGAGATCAGGCCAGTGATGTTGCATAAAGGGCATCTCTGCAAGGAAGGACTCATATGTCAACCCCTTTTGGCTCATACAGACTCCATCTCCATTGGATTTTAACATTTTAATGTTAAAGGAATACCTGATGCTTTTTTTGTTGTTTAAAGCCTGGATGGTATGACATGTCAAGAAGCTACTTTGTTACACTTAACAGTGTTTCAGCTGTTTGGTAAGACTTACAGTTCTGGAAAGTTTTTGTTTTTGGAGAATCATCCCCGAAAATGCTAGAACACCCGCTATGGGGAGCTGGAGAAGAGGCTCCTGTAAACGAGGAAAGAAACAAGGTCTCCAGCTTGCCCTCTCGTGTTGTAGGCTTATTTGACAATTCCAAGATCAAGAATCCTGAGGAGCATTTTAAAGACAATAGAAAAGGATGTTAGATTTCGTAGCTATCGGTTTTCTTTTGCTTACCCGCCATACTTTCTCTCATTTTGAGGAGCCTCCCTCCTCTGCTATCAATCAAGTTGCTTTGGCTGAGGCTGCCTCACCCTCTCTCTGTTGTGGGAGAAGACACTTGAAATAGGTCTGAGTCAGTTAATAAACTCTACCTGGTCACATTGGTTGCTTCTGGCTTCAAGTGAATCCTTGTTTCTTGGGTAGGACTGACCCAGAAGGAGAAGTGCCTCTCTCTTTTGAGGAACTTGAATGAGAAAGGATGTAGTAGGTTGGAACTCCGCCGCCCTGTGGGTAGTACTGGTGAGCCTCTCTAGAATGCGGCATTACAGAGGAAGCATGGAGAGAACGGGATCGTGATGAGTTTTCAAAACTTTTAATTTAGCCACGTCTAAAACCAAGCCTACAAGTTGACATTTTCAGTAATGTGAGTTAATATATTCCACCCCCCAAACCCTTTATTTTGTTCAGCCGTTTTGAGTGAGGGCTGTCTTCATGGAAGTGTTTCTACTTGTTACTGTAAAGTATTGTGAGGAGATGACAACAAAAATCTGAGATGCAGGAATAAATGAAAAGGAACAATATCTAAACATGATGATTAAATCTCAATAAAGACAAATGATGGGGCACTAAAATTATAGATAAAATAAATAATTTAAAATAAAGATACAAAGAATCATAAGTTAAAGATATAATAGTATGAGAGACAAAAGATTAACATAAAAGACTAAAATCCATGATATAAAAGTTTAAAACACAAACAGAGAGAGAATTAAGGACTAAGAAAAGGAATTGAAAACAATAAAGGTAAAACAATATTAAAAAGTTTAGAAGAATAAAAATGGATTTGGAGAAATATCTTAAAAAGAAAATAAAAACAAAATGTTAAAAATTAGAAAAAGAGGGAAAAGAAAACCAGTACAAAGCGAGTCAGTGAGAATCCACACAAAGTTCAAGGGGATGGTTAAAAAAATTCCACTGATGGGATGTCATTTGGTGAGGCTAAGAGCCAAGAATGCAGAAGGCCCTTAGCTTGAGCAGTTACCTATAAATATGCAGGGTATGTCTGCTTAATACTGATACACAGTGGAACAGTGGGGAGAAAGAAAACCAACCTTCTCATCCTTGGGAAACTTGAAAGCAGGTGTCAGTCATCTGCCTCTTGCCAGCAGACACAATAAGGGCTTGTACAATTCTTTATTGACTGGTCTGCAAATTTGGTACATTATATACAGAGCTAATAGAGCATAGTTATAGTCAATTAGATCATTGGCAGGAAAAGCAGGGTGTCACTGGATACATTTTTTTCAAATTATTTTCTTTTAAAGAAGAAATATGTGGGGCATACACCAGCAATAAAGTAACCCAGCTATAACTGCCAAACATCAATACAACTATTTAGGATTCCATTTGAGTTTTGTGATCATAGGATGGCAGGTTTTAGCTTGTGTTCAACAGCCATTCAGTTCTTGAAATACTAGAACAAGAAAAAGATTCTATATTCAATAGAAATAAAAAATTGGTATGGTATTGTTAGGTAGTCAATATTTTCCCCTTGAGATTCAGATATAAAAAGAATATAGTTCAAACTGAAAAAAGTAGATTAGGAAAAGTACTAGTATGAATGACCTTTCTAACCTCTTAGCAAGGTTACAGACGGTGAAAGTCAATTATCATGACACTGCAAACTCCATGTTGGGTGCCAGACAACATGAGATGTAAAATTTTGTCATTTTCTTCTGTTTTGTATTTAATCTAGAAATATCAGAAATTGTTCATTTGCAATAATTTTTAACTTGATTATACTAGAGAATTTATCCTGTTATATTTGATGCTAGTTTTTAATTTTGTTTTCTTGCTAGAAATGTTTCCTGAAGTATTTTACTAGTTTCATATATATATATATGAAATTCATATATATATATGAAATTCATATATATATATGAAATTCATATATATATATGAAATTCATATATATATATATATGAAATTCATATATATATATGAATGATTTTTTTTTTTCTTTTAGACGGAGTTTTGCTCTTGTTGCCCAGGCGGGAGTGCAAAGGTGCAACCTTGGCTCACTGCATCCGCCTCCTGGGTTCAAGCATTTCTTCTGCCTCAGCCTTCCTAGTAGCTGGAATTACAGGTGCCTACCACCATGCCCAGCTAATTTTTTGTATTTTTAGTAGAGATGGGGTTTCACTACATTGGCCAGGCTGGTCTCAAACTGCTGACTGCAGGCGATCCACCCACCTCAGCCTCCCAAAGTGCTGGGATTGCAGGTGTGATCCACCGCATTCAGCTTAGTTTCATACATTTTAAGAAATCCATTCAGAAATATATCAGAATATATGTGATAGTCAATTTTATGTGTCAATTTGTCTAGGCTACTGTACTCAGATATTTTGTCAAACATGTCTGGATGTTGCTGTGAAGGTATTTCTTCGATGAGGTTACTATTTAAATCAGTAGACTTCAAGTAAACAAATTACTCTCCATAATGTGGGTGGGCCTCATCCAATCAGTTGAAGGTCTTAAGAAAAAAGATTGATCTATCCAGAAGAGGGAATTTAACCAGCAGATTGTGGAGTTGTGTTGTAACATTAATTCTTTCCTGGGGGTGTGGACTGTTGGCCTACCCTTTAGGTCTGGACTTGTCAGCCTCCACAGTTGTGTGAGCCAATTCCTCAAATCTCTCTCTATATACACACCTACTATTGACTCTGTTTCTCTAGACAACCCTGACTAATTCAATATTCAAATATTTTCAGTGACAGAGAATTGAAGGAAATTAATTTTGTTTTATCTTGTACTTGGCTCAGATAAAGATAAATTCTGATCAATAGTGCAATATCAAAGTGCTATCTATAGCACCTTGGAGGGACATAAGTAGCTTATCTCTTTTTTTCCATTAAAGAAGCCTTTCATAAAAAACACTAGACTGACAATTTGAAAGATTATGCCTTCTTCATGGGTTACTAATCTTTGGGATTCAAAAAATCGAAGTCACATTTACTATTCCCAACCTAGCAGCCCCGTGTGCCCTGCCAAGCACTTCAAGTTGAAGGAATACCTGATGTTTTCCAGATAACTTAAGACATTTGTTTAATAACACAAACTATTATTTCAAGATTTTCTTGTAAAGCATTATTTCCAGCATTCTTTATATTGCTGATTTTAAAAAGATAATTGTATAGAAGAAAATTTTATTTTTTTTCCTGTAAATATTAAAAAGCCTTTTGAAATGCATTTAAGATCCTCTGTTAGAGTCCTTCCTCCTAGGGGAAATGGAGTTCAAACTAATACTTATTGGATTAATTGACGACCAAATGATCTTTGTTCTCGTTGTCTGAATGAACATGAGACTGTATCTAATCTTAGGTTTCTTATTGCTTAATATTTACCAAAAGCAAATTTGGCCACATAGTGATAGTTAATTTCAGAAATAAACCCATGATTTTCAACATTCTTATCACTACTGGGCCATCAGAAGATAGAATCACACAAATGGCATATGTTAAAATTCATAAATGTATTTAATTTTAGAATTTGGAGGTCTTAGGATGAAGTATAAACCAAATGTCTAGAAACAATAGTTAAAAATTATTAATGTGTTATGGATGTAGAAATTCTGTATATTCAAGACTTTTTTTTTCATTTTTATTTTGTGTGGCTGCCATGGAAAACACAATGCTAATGAAGGCTACTTTTATTACCAATAATGATGCCCCTTCTCATGACTGAATATTTGCAAAACAGCTCTTTGATATATAGGATTTAAGATAGCAATATCATTCCCTTTTGTTAATTAATTTTTCCTTATAATTTTTTCTTAGTGTTTATACTATTTTTGTGGAAAATGTTGAATATACTAAAAAACAGAAGAGGGACAATTATAATAATCTGTTATTTGATCACATCTCTCATGCCAATTCCATCTTTTAGATGATTTTCTTTTGTAATTTTATTCATGAATTTTGGTGCAATAAACAGGAGCATGTCTGGTGGAGGGGGATGAGGTCATGTATTCACAGCCATCAGAAAAATTGGTTAAAGCAACTACAGTTACTTATGCTCAAAAATGAAAAAAAAAAAATCTTTGGGTGTGGGTAGAGGTACAATAGCCACACCAAAATATTTGAAGTTTTCATTTGGAACTATCTCTAGCTCTAGAGAACAGGATTAAACAATTTGTTATGTAGTATCAAAATTTAGTTTTTTATAAGAAAGGAGTTTAATAATGGAAGCTCCTCAAGTGTGGAAAGTACTGTCTTTAAAAAAAGAATGATCAGATAATTTCTATTATATGCAACTTCTTCCACAGAACAGGAAAAGAGGAAGAGCTATCAAAACATATTATGAGGCTGTTATATATATAACTTTGATATAAAACTAGTCCAAAATCAATGTGAAATAAGACTGCGTAACGGCACCAAGAGCAGAAGGCACATTTCTTTGGAGGGCTATCTTAAAAGACTAGCTACCATAATATCATTCAACACAGGAAAAATAAGTGCCTAAGAACAAACTAAAAAATGCAAGACTTTTTAAAGAAGAAAATTAAAAAGCCAGATGAAATGTTATAAGAAAATACCTAAATCAGTGACGAGACAAACAGTAATTTTCAGATAGGAAGACAAACTTATAAAATATGCATTCTGTATTAGGGTTCTCCAGAGAAGCAGAACCAATAGGACTTGGATGGATGGATGGATGGATGGATGGATGGATGGATGGATGGATAGATAGACAGACAGACAGATATGTAAGAGGAGAGGTATTTTGGAAACTGATTCACGTGATTGTGGAGGCTGAGAAGTCCCATGATATTTTTGTCTGCAAGCTGGAGAACCAGAACCATTGCTGTAATCCAGTGTGAGTCTGAAGGCCTGAGAATTGAGGGACTGGTTAGTATTAGACACAATCTGAGTCTAACAGACTGAGAACCAGGAATTCCGATGTCTGAGGACTGCAGAACATGGATCTCTCAGCTTAAGCAGAGAAAGCAAATTCACTCTTCCTCTGTCTTTTTATTTTATTCAGTTCCTCCATGGGTTGAATGATGCCCACCCACACTGAGGAGAGTCATCTGCTCTACTGAGTTCAGCAATTCAAACAGTGGTCTCTTCTGGAAATATCCTCACAAACACACTCAGAGATTAATGCTTTTCCCAGCTATCTGGATATCCCTTATCCTAGTCAAGTAGATACATAAAATTAGCAACCATAGAAGCCTATCCTATGGGTCCTTTTGCAACTTATTTTTTCATTTGACACTATACTTTTTACATTTATTCACATTGATATTTATAACTCTTGGTCTTTATAATTGCATGAACCAATTGCTATAATAAATCTCCAGATCTGCCTGTCTGTCTTTCTGTCTGTGTCCTGTTGGCTCTGTTTCTCTGGAGAACCCTGACTAATGCAGCTCACGTTCAGGTAAATTTTTAAAATACACTCCACACTATTATGTATTACTTTAGGACAAATACACATGTAGTAAAAATATGAAAACATGAAAAAATGGGCACCATATTCAGAAAAGGGTAATGAGGACAGATGAAGAATTTGGGAAGATTACAAAGGGGGTTCCAAATATATCTATGTCTATATCCATATATTTTTCGAGATAGGATCTCACTTTGTCACCCAGGCTCCAGTGCAGAGGTGTGATCTTGGCTCACCGCAAACTCCCAGGCTAAAGTGAAACTCCCACATCAGTCTCCTGAGTTGCTGGGACTACAGGCATGTGCAACCATGCCTGGCTAATTTTTGTATTTTTTTGTAGAGATGGGGTTTCACCATGTTACCCAGACTGGTCTCGAACTCCTGAACCCAAGCGATCTGCCTGCCTCAGTCTCCTAAGTGTATATATATTTTTTTAACTTGAAAAAATCTGGCAAGAATGGGATAGAGGTGGAGGGGGAGGGAACAGAACTGATTAAAAGCAGCTTTGAAAGCAGCACTGTAGAGTAGAGGAATGGCTGCTCCATTTTTTGGTTGGCAGTGTCTTTGCATTTCTGAGCCAGAGCAGACAGTTGGGAGGGGCAAAGCATCTTTCTACCTTCTTTTCAGCCATCAGGTTTGCTGCAACCCAGTGCCAACACATTCATGGATCACCAGTTATATTTCTCAATCTAATTCTAAGGACTTTGCAATAGTGGCTATTTTTCCCAGATTTGGGCAATTCATCAGCCATTCTAGTCTTTACAATTTTGAGTTTCCATCATTTTTTTTTTCAGGGGGAATCTTTTTTGGCATCTATATTTGTCAGGGCAGGCTAGATTATTCTATAATAATAAATAAAAACTCAAATCACAGTGGTTTAATTCAATTAAATTTCTTCTTAGCTCCTGCAAAATTCAATGCAGATATTCCTGGTCAGAAGGCTTTCCTGCGTGGCTCTCCTCCAGGCAGTAAATTCATTTATCTAGGCTTCCTATATTGTACAGCTCTACCACCTTTTTAGCCATGGGAATGAAGGAAGAAGATGGTGGCAGATTGTAAAGGATGTTTTGTGGGCAGTACTGGAAGTCATGTACTTCACTTTTGGCCAATACCATCAGCCAGAACTGAGTTACACAGTCCCACCTGGATGCACGGGAATATAGGAAATATAGATTTTCCCTGTGCCTGAGACAAAAATAAAAGTTTGCTGAATACATACATAGCATTGTCTAGCCACAACTTTTTATTTAGAATATAAGACACTGAGACAAAATTTAAAACCAATGTCTTCTATTTTAACGTTTGCTTTGAATTATTTACTTAGTTATCAATAATATAAGAAGCATCTGTAAACTTAGCACCCAAAATAAGAGGACAATATCCTACGTCTAACTACATGGTCTTCCCTTCCTTCATTCCCCTGAATTCCTCTACACAAGAAGACCATCTTCCTGAGACCAGCACTGATCATTCCATTGCTTTCCTTTTTTTTTTCAAAGTTTTTATTTTCTATTAATTCTAGATTTACATACCGTTGCAAAAAAAAAAAAAAAAACCACAGAGAGATCCCTTGTACCCTTTACTCAGATTCTTCCAATGGCAACATCTTGAAAAGCTGCAGTATAACATCACAACCACTATATTAAAACTGATACAGTCAAGATGCAGAAAATTTCCATCACCACAAGGATAAGTTATGCTGCGCTTTTATAGTCACACCAACTTTATACTGCCCTCCACCTTAGCTCTTAATAACCACTGGATCATTTTCCATTTCTGTAATTTTGTCATTTCGAGAATGTTATATAAATGGAATCAAACAGTAAACAACCTTTTAGTATTTTTTTTCACTCAGCATAATTCTCTGACGACTCATCCAGATTGTCATGTTTACTAATAGTCCAACCCTTTTTATTGCTGAGTTTCCATGATATGGACGTGCTACAGTTTAACTATTTTCCCGTTTAATGACATCTGGGTTGTTTTCAGTTTTGGGCTATTACAAATAAAGCTTCTATAAATATTCATGTACAGTTTTTTTTGTGAATATGTCCTCATTTCTCTAGGATAAATGTCCAGAACTGCAACTGGTGAATCATATTATATATTTTTTATTGTGGTAAGAATACTCAACATGACATCTATCTTCTTAACACATTTTAAGTGTACAATACAGTATTGCTAATTATAGGCACAATGTTGTGCCTTAATCATCTTGCATAATGGAAACTTCACACCTGTTGATTAGCAACTCCCCATTTCCCGCTTTCCCTGGCCCCTGGCAACCACCATTTTACTCTGCTTCTATGTGTTTGACTGTTTAATATACCTCATATAAGTGGTATCATGTAGTATTTGTCTTTCCGTAACTGTCTTATTTCAGCTAGCATAATTTCCTCTTATATGGCAGGATTTCCTTATTTTTAAAGGCTGAGTAATATTCCATTGTATGCATATATCACATTTTCTTTATTCATTCATGTATTGAGGGACATTTAGATTATTTCTACATTGTGCCTATTGTAAATAATGCTGCAATGAACACGGAAGTGCAATTATCCCTAGGAGACCCTGATATCAGTTATTTTTGATAAACACCCAGAAGTGGGATTGCTGAATCATATGGTATTTCTATTTTTAAATATTTGAGGAACCTCTACACTATTTTCCATAGTGGTTGTACCATTTTATATTCCCACCAACAATGCACAAGGATTCTAATTTCTCCACATCCTCTCCAATATGTACCTTTTATGTTTTTCATAGTAGCCATTCCAACAGGTGTGAGGCAATGTCTCATTGTGGTTTTGATTTGCATTTCTCTATAAAAACTAAAACAAACTACTTTTATTTCTACACTTACACAGAACACATCTGATTCCAAATGTGTGGGGTGGTTTTCCCCCATAACAACCAATTCTCCAATTCACAGTGGATAACAATTTGGTGTCCTACAATTGAATTCAATTCTGACATTATGTACCTGGAATTAGCATCAGATCTAAAAAGTAAAGGCTCAATCCCACAAAAGCCTAACTTTGGATGCCAATCACAAGTCCACATTATTACTTGTGCTATAAATCAAAGGTTCTCATAATCTTCTCCCCATGTTCAATAATTTGCTAGGATAGATCACAGAACTCAGGAAAACAGTTACTTACTAGATTACTGTGAGATAGGAGGTGGGACTTGACTAGAGAGGCAGGGCTCCGGCACCGAATTAAATTGAGGACTAGCTAAAACAGGAACAGGGCGGAAGCAGCTTTCCGTAAGACATGCCCACCAGTGCACTGTGTCAGTTTACCATTGCCATAGCAACATTGCACTGTGTCAGGAAGTTATCGCTGCTTTCCATGACAGCGACCCGATGATCTGGAAGTTAACACCCCTTTCCTAGAAATTTCTACATAATACACTTCTTTATTTGCATATAATTAAAAGCAGGTATAAATATGACTGTGGAAGTGCTTCTGAGTTGCTACTCTGGGTACACTGCCTGTGGGTACACAGCCCTGCTCTGCAAGTGCTGCTGCTGTACACTGCCACTTCAAGTTGCTATCTAACACACATGTAATTAAAAGCAGGTATAAATATGACTGTGGAAGTGCCTCTGAGTTGCTACTCTGGGTACACTGCCTCTGGGTACACAGCCCTGCTCTGCAAGTGCTGCTGCTGTAGAGTACACTGCCACTTCAATTCAGGTTGCTATCTAACACAACTGGCTTGCCCTTGAATTCTTTCCTGGTTGAAGCCAAATACTCCCCTGGGCTTTCCCCAGTTTTGGGGATCACCTGCCCTGCATCAACTGATTTACTATAAAAGGATAGAATTCAGGAACAGCCAGATGGAAGAGATGCACAGGGCAAGGTATTGGGGAGAGGCACAGAGCTTCCATGCCCTCTCTGGTCATGCCATTTCCCAGTATCACCATGTGTTCACCAACCCAGAAGCTCTCTGAACTCCATCCTTTTGTTTTTGATTTTTTTTCTTCTATGGAAGCCTCATTATGTAGGCATAATTGATTAAATCATTGACCACTGGTGTTTAGGTCAATCTCCAGTCTCTCTTCCCTCCCCAAAGGTTGGGGAAGTGGGGCTGAAAGTCACAACTCTCTAATCATATGGTTGGTTTCCCTGGCAATCAGCCCCCATTCTCAGGGACTTTCCAAAAGTCATCTCATTAATATAAACTCAGATGTGGTTGAAAGGGGCTTGTAATGAACAACAAAAGATGCTCCTTCCACTTTTACCACTCTGGAGCTATTTTAAAAACTGGGGACAAAAATCAAATTTATGACAAAATATGCTACTTTTGTTCTTGTCATTAAGGAAATTACAAGGGTTTTAGAAGTTCTGTTCAGGAACTAGGAATAAGGACCAAAATCTATTTTTTATTATATCATAGTGTCACACCTGATGATTGGTGATGTTAAACATCTTTCCATATTATATCTATTGGCCATTTGGATGTCTTCTTTGGGGAAATGTCTTTGCAAGTCCTTCATCCATTTTTAAACTGGGTTATTTGTTCTTTTTGTTTTTTACTATTGTGTTGAAGGAGTTCCTTATATATTTTAGATATTAACCCTTTATCAGATATATGGTTTGCAAATATTTTCTCCCATTCTCTAGGTTGCCTTTGACTCTGTTAATTGTTTTTTTTTTTTGTTGTTGTTGTAGTACAGTTTTTCTCTTTGATATAATCCCACTTGATTATTTTTGTTTTTGTTGACTGTGCTTTTGGTGTCATATCCAAGAAATCATTGTTAAGACCAGTGTTATGAAGTTTTCCTTCTATATATATTCTTAGGAGTGTTATAGCTTCAGATTTTATGTTTGAGTCTTTAATCAATTTTGAGTTGATTTTTGTGTGTGGTATAATGGTCCAATTTCATTCTTTTTTCATGTCGTTTTCCTGTTTTTCCGACACCATTTGTTAAAGAGACTATTCTTTCTTTATTGTTTATTCTTGGCATCCATTTTTAAGATCGGTTGTTTATATATGTGTGGATTGATTTCTGGGCTCTTTACTCTGTTCCTTGGTTTATATGTCTGTCTTTATGACAGTAACAAACTCTTTTAATTACTGTAGTTCTGTAATATGTTTTGAAATCAGGAAATGTTATGCCTCCAGTTTTGTTCTTCTTTCTCAAGATTGTTTTGGCTGTTTGGGGTCTTTTGTGGTTCCATATGAATTTTAGTATTTTTTTCTATTTTTATAAAAATGTCATTGAAATTTTGATAGAGATTGCAATGAATCTGTAAATCTCTTTGGATAGCATAGATATTTTAACATTATTAAGTCTTCCAATTCACAAACGTGGATATCTCTCCATTTGTTTGTGTCTTTTAAAATTTCTTTCATGAATGTTTTATGGATTTCAACGGAGAAGTAATTCACCTTATTAGTTAAGTCCATTCCTAAATATTTTCTTTTTTGGTGCTATTGTAAATAAGATTGCTCTGCCAATAACCTTTTCAGATAGTTTGTTGTTACTGTATAGAAACACAACTAATTTTTGTATGTTAATTTTGTATTCTGCAACTTCACCAAATTTATTTGTAAGTTCTAAGGCTTTTTTTGTGTGTGAAATCTTTAAGGTGTTTATATATAACATCATGCAAACAGTCCTGGTGTGGAGGCTCATGTCTATAATCCCAGCACTTTGGGAGACTGAGGCAGGCAGATCACCTGAGGTCAGGAGTTCGAGACCAGCCTCGCCAACATGGTGAAACCCCGTCTCTACTAAAAATGCAAAAATTAGCTGGATGTGGTGGCAGGCATCTGCAATCCCAGCTACTCAGGAGGCTGAGGCAGGAGAATCACTTGAACTGGGGAAGTGAACGTTACAGTGAGCTGAGATTGTGTCATTGCACTCCGGCCTGGTGACAGAACAGGACTCTGTCTCAAGACAAAAAAAAAAAAAAAGAAAGAAATAAAAAAAGATCATGCAAACAGATAATTTTCCTTCTTCCATTTCCATTTGGATAAGTTTTATTCTTTTTTTCTTGCCTAATTGCTCTGGCTAGGACTTCCAGTACTATGTTGAATGGAAGTGGTAAGAGTGGGCATCCTTGAATTAATCCTTACCCTAGAGGACAAGTTTTCACTTTTTCACTGCCAAGTATGATATTAGCTATAGGCTTTTCATACATAGCCTTATCAGTCTTCAGGGACTAGTCTGATACAGAAGACCCTGACCAATCAGCCCAGCCAGAAATACTGCAGGTCTCTCAAAACTTCATTCTAAATAGTTTAAATCATTATCTTTTCTCCCAGTGGCCCCCAGGCATCTAGAGTTTGCTGCATTCATTCAGTAGCCTGAGACAGAAGGTAGTGCCTTGAGTAGCCTACAGAAAAAAAAGAATATTGAATGTATGGTTAGTTATTTCCTCCCCTCTCCAGGGAGAAGCTGGAAGCTGAGTTTTTTTTTTACCTGCTTGCTTTGCACTGAGCTAGAGAGTGGGGCTGTGGCATGTGCTGGTTTGCTAATTCAAGCTGCAGTCTTTTTTTCCCAATGGCCTCCAGTGACTAGAGAATGGTGGTTCCTGTCAGTATTCTGAGACAGGTAAAATAGAAGATAGTGCTTTTGGTAGCTCCCAGAAGGATCAGAATATTTATCTTTCCACAGGAAGAAGTTAGGAGCTGAGAGTTTTCTCCCAGTCATATGGTGCTACGCCAGCTGTAGGGCTATGGCTAGACAGTATCTTGACTATTCCTATTGGCTTCTGTGTGGCTAGTTTCATCCTTGCCCAGGATGCAGGAGTCTCTCAACTAGTTTCTTTATTTCTCACAAAGGGATTGTTCTGTGAATTGTTGTTGAATTGGTGTGTTATGGAGGAAAGGAGGATCCAGTGCTTTCTATTCTGCCATCTTGCTGACAATCACCTCTAAATTGTTATGTTTTAGCTATTCTGGTTCCTGAGCACTTACATACAAACTTTTGAATAATCCTGTCTACATCCATAAAAATTATTGCTTGGATTTTGATAGAAATTGTATTAAACTTGTATGTCAATTTGGGGAGAACTGATCACTTTACTAAGTTGATTCTTTCAATCCATAAACATAGTATGTCTCTCCATTTATTTAGGTTTATTTACTTATTTACTTAATTGCATTTTGTAGTTTTCAGCATACAAGTAGTGTACATGTTTTGTTAGATTTAGCACCTAAGAATTTTAATTTTTTTGTGTAATAGTAAATATTATACTTTTAAATTTCAGTGTCCACAAGTGTTCATTGGTAGTATGCAGAAATATAACTCATATTTGTATATTTTTCTTATATTCTGCAACCTTACTGAATTCACTCTTTATTTGTAAATTTTTTTTTCTTTGAAATTCCTTGGGATTTTCTTCGTAGACAATCACGTCATCTGTAATAGGGACATTTTTGTACCTTCTTTTCTGATTTGCATGCTTTTATTTCTTTTTCTTGCATTATTGCACTGGCTAGACCTTCCAGCACTATGTAGAATAAGAGTGGTGAGAGCAGATATCCTTGCCTTATTCCCAGTCTTCAGGGAAAAAAATTCAGCCCTTCACCATTAAGTGTAACGTTAGATGTAAGGATTTTTTTGGTGATAAACACTCTTTACTAAGTTGAAGGTTTCCCTCTAGTGCTATTTTGCTAAGAGTTTTTGTCATGAATGAGTGTTGAATTTTGTCAAATGATTTTTCTACATCTATTGATACAATAATGGAAGTTTTCTTTCTTAGTTTGTTCAAGTCCAACCTGTTCATGATATATCATTTTTTTATATATTGTTGAATTCTGTTTGCTAATATTTTGTCAAGGATTTTTACATCTAAATTCATGAGGGATTTTGGTCAGTCAGTTTCATTTTGTACTCTCTGGTTTGGTAACAGTATTCCTATTAGGGGTGGAAATCTAGACTTCCTCACTCAGCCTTTACTGGCATGGGGCAAACCATAGTTTTTCTGTGGTATTTTGCTAAAGTAGAGCAATTATTGCCTACAGGTTTTCTGTCTTGCTAGGCTGTCTCCTAGCAAGTTTTTTGTTGTTGGCTAGGGAGGGTATTCTTTTGTTAGGGTGTCTTTTTTTTTTTTCTTTCTTTTTTTTTTTTTTCCCCTCTGTCCCCAGTTGGTGTTTCTGTGTTGCTGGCTTCTTCAGTTTTATGTCTAGTAGAAGAAACATTCATGGTACCCACCACTTGTTTTCCTTGAGCCCAACATTCCAAGCAAGTCTCCTTTAGTTTCTCTCCCTTTCAGAGTCTTTTGATATTTGTTTTATATGTTATATCCAGGGTTTTTAATTGTGCTTGGTGAGAGGGATGAGAAAAAAAGTACATATACTTTATCTTCCTGGAAGTGGAAGCTGCTTTCTTTTTAATATAGATTAATTACATTTTTATTTGTTCCTATATCACTTTTATTTTACTTATTTTTTATCATTACAAAAATAGTATCATGCTGAAAGTATTCTTTGGGAAATTTCTTTTATTGCATTAGTATCATATTGCTAGAATTCATCCATATGGCAGCATGTCTCTGTATAATTTATTAGTTTTGACTGCTGTAGATATATAACATGGTTTATTCATCTACTCTTCTGTGGGAGGAGATTTGTGATGTTTCCATGTTTTTGCTATTGTGAACAATCTTGTACATGTATCATGTTGTATATGTTAAAGAGTTTCTCTTGATATCTACCTGGGAGTGGAATTGCTAGACTACAAGCTTCATATGTCTTCAACTATACAATAAAATGCTAAATTATTTTCCAGTGTTGCACTCATTTACATTCCCACTAGTAATGTGATCTAGATACTACAGATCCCGCCTAAGCTGCAGCCTGAATACTCTCTACAGACAGTAGGATGAGGTAACTGTGAGACTTCCCTCATTTGTTCCTCCTTTCTCAGGAGGAATCACTGTGAATTATGCCTGATGATCAACATCTGAAAACCACTGTTTTATATATTGTGACTTTTTTTTTTTTTTTTTTCTTTCTTTCTTTTTTTTTTTTTTTTTTTGGTTGTTTCTGGTAAGAGGGTCAATCTGGGCCTTGATTCTTCAGTCTGTTTGAAAGCAGAACTCATTTTGTAACTTCTAACTTTTCTGTAGTAATTTTTTTTCTGTTTTTTAAAATTTCTGAAATCATTTGAGCCGTCTCTGTTTTTATTGTGATAATTTTGTCAAAGTTTGTTCATTTTGTTACGTTTTTAAATAGCGATTTTTTGGCTTTGTTAGTCTTCTCTATTTTATCATTATTTTATTTTACCTCATTCCTTGTATTTTCTTTAGTTTTATCCCATCGTTCTTTTTCTAAATTCTTTTTTTTTTTTGAGACAGGATCTTGTTCTGTTGCCCAGGCTGGGGTGCAGTGGTATGATCACTGCTCACTGCAGCCTTGATCAAGCAATTCTCCTACCTCAGCCCCCAGAGGGGCTGGGACTATAGGCACATGCCACCATGCCTGGCTTATTTTTAAACTGTTTGTAGAGACGGAAGTCTCACCATGTTTCCTAGGCTGGTCTCAAATTCTTGGACTCAAGTGATCCTCCTGCTTCAGCCTCCCAAGGTGCTGGAATTACAGGTGTGTGACACCAGGCCTGGCCTCTAACCTCAAATGATGGGAAATCAATTCATTAATTTTGAGACTTTGTTTTTTTTCCCCGCTAATATTTATGTTTAAAGCTATAAATTTCCCTTATGTCACTGCTTTTGCTTCATCACATAAATTTTGATATGCAGTTAAAAAAATTTTAAGCCAGTTTTAGATGTTTTAACATTTCCATTATGACTTCATTTTTAACTTGTTAGTTATTTATCAAGATGTTTAAAAATTTTTTAAATAAGTAGGAATTAAAAAAAATTATATTTGTGTAATTGTCCAACTTCATTGCATGCTTGTTTTTTATAAAATTATTGTGGATTTCTTTATGGCCTAAATCATCATAAATTTTTATAAATATTCATATACACTTGAAAAATACGTATTATTTTAGTTGTTGGATATGTAATTCAATATATGTTCATTAGGTTAATTTTTTAATGAATTTTTTAATTGTGTTGTTCAGATCTTGTATATCTTTGCCTTTTTTCCTATTTAAATTGTCAATAGTTGAGAGGGGTGTGCTGAAATCCCTCATTCCAATGATGAATTTATTACTGTGTTCCTGAAGTTTCAATAAAATTTACTTCATATCGTTTAAGGCAATTTTATTAGGTAACTATGCATTTAAAATTACTTTTTTTCTTCTTGGAGAATTGAATTAGATAGTAAATTGAATGATCTGTCCTCTAATAATATTTTACTTTAACATTTATTTTATGTTATTAGTATAGCAGCAACAGCTTTTTTGTTTTTTTTTTGAAACAGGATCTTGCCTTGTTGCTCCCTGCAACCTCCACCTCCCAGGCTCAAGGGATCCTCCCACCTCAGCTTCCTAAGTAGCTGGGACTACAAGTATGTGCCACCATGCCTGGAGAATTTTTCTATTTTTTGTAGAGATGGGGTTTCACCATGTCCCTGAGGCTGGCCTGAAAACCCTGAGTTCAAGCAATCCACCTGCCTTGGCCTCCAAAAGTATTGGGACTACAGGCATGAGCCGCCATGCCTGGCCAACAACTTTGTTTTGCTTGTATTTGTTTCATGTTTCATTTTCTATCCTTTTACTTTTAATCTTTGTGTTTTCGTATGCTTTTGGTAAGTCTTTTATAAACAGCTTAGTTTAGATTTTTATAAAACCCAAAATGTAAATTTTATCTTTAGTTTATATTCATTTATGCTAATTCCCATATTTGGAACAGTTTTAAATATCTTATTACTTCTGCTTTTTCTCCTCTTTTTTTTTTTTTTTTTTTTTTGACGGAGACTTGCTCTGTTGCCCAGGCTGGAGTGCAATGGCACAGTCTTGGCTCACTGCAACCTCGGCCTCCTGGGTTCAAGCAATTCTCCTGCATCAGCCTCCTGAGTAGCTGGGACTGCAGGCGCGTACCACCATACCTGGCTAACTTTTTTTTTTTTTTTTTTAGTGGAGATGGGGTTTCACTATGTTGGCCAGGCTGGTATCAGACTTCTGACCTCGTGATCCGCCTGCCTTGGACTCCCAAAGTGCTGGGATTACAGGCATGAGTCACTGCATCCAGTCTTTTCTCTTCTGTTTCTACTTCTTTTTACCCACTTCACCTCCCCCCTGCTTTAAATTGCTATTGTATCTGCCCAAAATGCTGATTCAGGAATTATCTGTTACTGATTCACAATGAGATAAGCACTTTATAGCAGAATGTATATCAAAGCATTGCTCCCTTCATTGAGAAAGTCTCTACATGAAAATCCTGTCAACTGAACTAAGCAGTGTGCTTAGTAACAAGTTAATGTGCATTCTGGTGCAAGATCCTTCTTTGTCAAGAACTTATGAAAAGTTCACAGACCAGTTTGGTGGACTACAGTCTGAGAAATACTGTGTTAGCATGTTCTCACACCACTTTTGTGAGAACTCAACCTTCAACATACTAACATTACCTAAACTTTTTTTTAATATAAATATATTTTTTATTTTTATTTATTTTTTCCTCGTCCTTTGTCTCTCTTAATTAGGAGTTATTATAAATATGATTCCTCTGTTACTTTTGTAATAGCTTTCTTTCTCTTTCTAAGATAGCAAACAAATACACAAAGGTGTTTGATCTCTTTTATTTATATATCACTTGCCACCTCTCTTGTGTTTGTTTGTTCCTCTATTTGAGAATTTTATCCCCACAATGTTTTCAACATAGGTCGTTGCACAGCAAATATTCTGAGGTCTTATATGCCTCAGAATATTTTCATCAAGCCCTTAGACTTGACTGATATTTGGGGTGGATATAAAATTCTAAATTCTAAGTTCTTTTTTCCCCAGTAGTTTGGAAATTCTGCTTCCACGGTCTTCTTGAAGTCAGTTTTGCTTTTAAATAATTTAATTCTTATTCCCGTGGTAAAATTTAATTAAAAATTAAACAATTTAATTCTTATACCACAGGAAAAAGAATTAAATTATTTAATTCTTTAAATTAAATTATTAAATTATTTCATATAGTATGCTTTTCTTTTTGTTGGCTTTTAGAATTTCATTTTTATCTTTGTCTCTTAAGACAATATTTATGTTTAAAATTTAGTATTATGTGATGTAGATTTTTCTTTCTGTTTCTTCTTTGGCACTCTATAGACTCTTTCAGTTTTGGGCCTGTTATCTTTTTTAAAATCTGGGACATCTATCTGCATTATTTCTTCAATTTTTTTTTTTTTTTTTTTGAGATGGAGTCTGGCTCTGTTGCCCAGATTGGAGTGCAATGGTACGATCTCGGTTCACTGAAACCTCTGCCTCGTGGGTTCAAGTGATTCTTGTGCCTCAGCCTCCCGAGTAACTGGGATTACAGGCGACAGCCACCACATCTGTCTAAGTTTTGTATATTTAGTAGAGACAAGGTTTCGCCATGTTTCCCAGGCTGGTCTCTAACTTCTGACCTCAAGTGATCCATTTGCCTCGGCCTCCCAATGTGCTGGGATTATAGGCAGGAACCACTGCACCCGGCCCAAATATTTACTCTTTTAAATTTTCCTCTCTTTTGTGATTTTTATTATTTGAATTATAACACTTGGGATCCTATTCTTATACCTATTTATGTTTTTTTTTAAATCTTCTTCTTTCATCAATGATGTGCTTTTATTAATGTATCTTATCTTTGTGCTCTTTATTTTAACTATTATAAACTTCTCTTTAAAGTACCTTCTTTTCTCTGTGCATCTTTAAAAATCATATTAATACATTCTTTCCTTTTAAAAATTTTGTTGAAGTGATTTAAAATTATTGATTTAAATATATTTGCTTTGGATACAATCTTAAATTCAGATAGTTGCACTCCTCAATTATCTTATCCTTGGGTTTGTGGGGGCTTGTCTTTCCTGGGGATATTTTCAACTCTGTCAAGCAGAGATACAAAGAAAGGCTGGATCTCTGCATCTGTCACCACAATTAGCTCAGGGAAAGCAGGTGGGGTGCAAGCATGAGCCCTAATGTGGAGAGGCCCAGGCAGTGAAGAACCAGAGTCAATTATTCCTCTAAAAAACAACTAAAGAAAGCACTTTGATCTTTGACTCCTTAGGAAAAAGTACTTAAGTGGGGATCTTCCTTAAGCATAGCAACTTCCCAAAGTCATTACTTCCTTTTTCACAGAGTGGCTTCTGTCAGTGATTTTCTAGTATTTTTGAGATCACTTGGATGAGAGACCTGAGTTGCTACAGGTGTGGGGTGTGAACCGTTTGCCCCAACAGCATCTTTTCTATTTTATCCTCTCTATATTCTACTGGTCTGTCTCTTGTGCTACACAAATCCATTCCTTCACTCCCACATCAGTTCAAAAAAACCCTCTGCCTTTATCTCAGGGATTTCTCATACCTTTCATTCTCTGTTTGGTTGATGTTGGGAGTGAGCGCCAATAATAGTGCTTGTTCATGTTCCTAGTAGGATCTAGAAATGGATCTACCCACACCTTTGCTACTATTTTTAGGAGCCAATATATATTTTTTTCAATACAAAGTAACATAGTTTTGTGTGGCTTTATTTTTACAAAACGTGTTTAGAATATAAATATACTTGTAAATGTAAAATATTACATCCAAGCTCTTTGTGTTCTATTTCCAGTCTTTAACCACATGCAGTCACATTTTTTACTGTTTTCAGTAAAAAACTGCAATCATATTTTTTACTGTTTTTTTACTTTATATTATTTTGACTGCACTTCTTTTGGTTTGTCCTTTTTGTTCATTTTTGTACTTCTCAGTGTGTGTTTTTAGATATATTTTTAGACATATATATTTTTTAGAATGCCTAACATTCTAAAAAATTTATATACCCAAACCTACCAAAACTCTCTTACTGTAGAAAAATTATTTTTACTTTTTATAGCTAGAGATGAGTATAGCATCTTTATACATATATTCTTTTTCTTTTGATTTATTGGTTTAGATTTATTCCTAAGAATGAGATTTCAAGGTCTATGGATGCAAACACTTTATGGCTCTTGATAAGTATTGCCAAATTACCCTTCAAAGAATGATGTTACTCTTTGAATGGTTTTCTATACACTTATTCTGATGTATACTTAATTGCATATGCATGTATATCACTTAAGACAAATCTTCTTCTGTCTGTTTACACTACTCTGATTACATTTTTAAAGGATACATTAAATTAAAATGGTGATAGACCATCTCCTTTTTTTAAAAGCACTATTACTTCCAAATAGCCCTGTAAAATCTTCTTAATTCTAATTCTAATTTAAGTAATTAGGAATATAAATATAAATTAAGACAATGGATGACATTTACTCCTTCAGATTCTGACAATGTAGAGAACATGTAGTAATCATATATTTTGAAATATTAGGTGTCCCAGAAAGGTACAAAATATTTTTTTGAAATTTGTGTTATTTCCATAAGTTGTCTGAAAGTATGGAACTTATGGAAGTTATTTCCATAAGTTGTCTGAAAGTCTGGTCCTTCCCCTCTGGAGCCATTCAAGTCCCTGGGTTTCTATCATGCAAGAGAGCAACAGGGATGAAAAAAGGACAGTTATTAGACTTCTTGCAACCCGAATGCTTGGCGCTCAAACTAGATTTAATTTGGAAAAATTTAAAAAGGCAACTTTTTAACATATTAAGGGTCCTGCAGCACTTCATATCTGCTATTGTCTTTAAACAAAGACTGAATGTGTTACATTTTTATAGTACGATATAATTTATAAGATTCTTGAAAAAATTATGATTAATATTTGTGAAGCACTCTTTTCAATATTGTACATTTAATCCTTGTATTAATTTTTTTTGGGTCTCTGGTTGTCTGAGAGCTCAGCTGGGTTTCAGGATGGGCTGGCCTTGGCTCCGGGCTGTGGGGTGGGTTTTCATCTGCTTTACCAGTGCCATAAGCCACCTGGGGGCATGCGCTTCTTTTTTTTTTTTTTTGAGACGGAGTCTCGCTCTGTCGCCCAGGCTGGAGTGCAGTGGCTGGATCTCAGCTCACTGCAAGCTCCGCCTCCCGGGTTTATGCCATTCTCCTGCCTCAGCCTCCCGAGTAGCTGGGACTACAGGCGCCCGCCACCTCGCCCGGCTAGTTTTTTGTGTTTTTCAGTAGAGACGGAGTTTCACGGTGTTAGCCAGGATAGTCTTGATCTCCTGACCTCGTGATCCGCCCGTCTCGTCCTCCCAAAGTGCTGGGATTACAGGCTTGAGCTACCGCACGCGGCCGGGGGCATGCTCTTCTAATAGAAGATTACGGATGTGCAAGCAGGGAAGCCAAACCACACAGGCACGTGTAAAACCTCTGCTTGCCTCATATTTGCTAACTTCTGTTGGCCCAAGCAATCACCTGACCAAGCCCAACAGCAATGGGCTGGGATATGTGCTCCACTCCCAGTGGGAGGCACTACAAAATCACATGGGAAAGATTGTGAGTGTCCAACTATTGAGGAGTGAGTGAAGAATTGAGAACAATAATCCAATATATCAGAATCCTCAAAGCAACGGTGCAGATTGTCTACTGTTAACGCGCTATCAACCCCATCCCCTATTTTATATAAAAGGGGCTGACAGTATTACATTTTAGGAGAGAAGTCTAGGAACAACATTTCCCAGAATCTCTTGCCAGTGGAATTCCGGTTCAGATTCTGTTAATGAGAAACACTTACCTGGGATATGGAAAGTGGAAAATTAGGAGAAGGTTTTACTCTGACAGCAGGTAGGCAGGTAAGTGGCAAATGGTAGTCATGAGGTTTACCTTGACTCCTGAGCATTCCTTTGTGATCCTTTGCTTTGGTGCTGCAGGGGGTTGACATCATCAGCGGAGGTTTGCTGTGATTCCTTCAGCCTTCTGACCTCTGAAAATAGACCTTTGCTCCCACAGATCCTCCCGTAATTTTGTAAGTATTTGTATTATTTTACTGAGTTTAAGATGCCATCAATTCTGTCAAGAAAGAAAAAAATGCTACCAATAAGATTAAAACTTTTTATCTTTAAGATTTTAATTCTATACTTAAAAGCCTCTTTTAGACCTACTTAGACAAGTTTTCAAAAGTATATATCACAATTTTACATGCATATAAATGCGAATATGACCACAATACATGTGTTGTTTCCGAAGTACCTTCAAATTTAGAATTTTGCTCCTGTGAATCTTTTTTTTTTTTTTTTT
>NW_012101255.1:4722257-4724442 GCF_000951045.1 Mandrillus leucophaeus
ATAGAATTTGAATTAAGCGAGTCGTGTTGATAAGACGCTTTTTGAAGGCTGAGACTTTCAAGAAAATGTCATTTTAAAACATGATCTTATTCCTTTGTGATAACCAAACTGTCTAGTAAGTTTGTTGAAACCTGTAGGTACCAATGCTATGTTTGCTTAGTAAGAGGGTGACCGACATTTAGCAATGTCCTTGGACGGACTTGGTGGGTTATTTGGACACGGGGAACTCCATTTCTAAATGCTTGGCTGAATGCTTCGGATAAAGGCTCCAGATACAGAGGAATCTATAAAGGAGAAAAACCTGGTAGCTCACTCCCTTGGGCAGGTGGATGTACTATGGTCTGTGCATTCTGGTCCAAGCCATTGTGTCGCATGTTTGGGAACTTGTTTAGGAAATTGCTGTCCTTTCCGTGTTGGATAAGGCTGACCAGCTTTCTTGGGTGGATCTGCACTAGGTGGAGCCATGACCCCTCTTCTTCATCACTGGGAGCTGTAACCGTTTTTTTTTTTTTCCCCCTTGGGCTATGGTGGATGGAATTAAGGGTCTAAGGGTGTTTGGGAGGGTATTAAAACTTCTCTTTGTTTACTCATCCCTTGTAAGTCTATGTTGTCTGTAATTTCCTGCTTGTTAGAGGGAAAACAGTTTACTATTTTCAACCCCAGGGGCCTTGAATGACTTATAAGCACTTTTGGAAGGCATTGTGCTTGGGTCTCAGACCTGGATTCAAATCCTAATGTTGCCACCAGGTGAAACCACCAGTGCTTCTCTTCGATTCTTACGGACTCTTGGTTTCTTTCTTTATCAATGGTGGCTAAGTATATCTGTCTCATAGTGTTGTTGGGAGATTAAATAAAATCCTGATGTAAAGCCTCTGGCATGAAACTTTAGAATCATCAGTTCACTTCTAATATAGCTTAGTATGTCAGTTGTGATTCCTGATACTAAAACTTTAAAAATTCAATTTAAATTTAATGAAAAAATAAGATATTTATGCACTATTTAAAAAAGAAAAACCATGAGAAAAAATTTTTAGATTTAGCTGAGGAATTTTGAAAATAGAATCATAGTCTTATTTCCTAAATGCAGTTGTTTTCAGGGACTATTTTATTCACTTTGTATAGAAAAATATGTCATATAGAAGAGGTAGCCTCTGTATAAAGGCATCTGATGAAATGCATCTAATTGAGCACATAATTTGGTACAGACTGTGTACCCAACATATTTTGGCACATAAAATATTTACTCTGATAGACTGAAGCTGTTACTCTGAACTGGATCTGAGCTGTTATTGAGACTGAGTGTTTTTAATCTAGCAAACGATAATGACTTCATCACTTCTGACTTTGTGTGTCTGGTTTCGGTGCTGAATGAGATTTTATTGCTGTGCTTTCAGCTTTTGGTAAGAGTGCTTGATAGATTATTGCTACTAAGACCTTGCTTTTGAAAAGAACATTAAATACTTGTTGATTTGTATTTATATTTAAAACTCTAAATTCATGCTAACCATAAGCAAGTTTCCTAATTATGAATTTTCCTCATATTTTCAGTTTTATGTCAAAGCTGTGAACTTGAACAGCACAAACAGAGGATCATCTCAGAGTTAGTTTTCAACATGCTTTAATGTTTTAGTCTCTTTCTCTCCCTGCTTCCTGATGCATTGGCTTAGGACAGAAGTACAGTTTTGGTCATGTGTTAAGCAGGTATATTTTGAAGGCAAACAACTGCCACCACTCTGACTCTGTGCTTTCCACTCTTTGGGTTTGTTTCAGTTCCAGGTTTTCTTAGTGTGTTTAAGTCTACTTCGTGGTCCAAGGTCTGGCTAGATTTTCAGAGAGGTGAGTTTTACTTTAGTTCAACTTTAGTTTCCTTCATTAATTTTTTCGTGTTTTTTAGAGGTTCTGGGCATTAGATTTGTGACCTCAAATCAGGGGCATGAAACGGGACTTTGCTAATGTTCTCTATAGCTCAAGATGCTAAATGATTTCCAACTGTAAAAGTCCCAGGTGATGTAGTGTTATATTTCAGCATGGATTCTGCTTCAGTTAGTCTTGGGTGGGAGTGGTGATGAGATCCTGCATTTCCAGCAGGCTCCAGGTGATGCTAAGTTTGTTGGTCTGAATAAAGAGTTTAGTGCACACAATTTTAAACTTGACTACTTGGACTTGAATTTCTGTTTTACTGTTT
>NW_012101255.1:4726077-4728880 GCF_000951045.1 Mandrillus leucophaeus
GTGAGAATTTGCAATGCTTTAGATAAACCAGTGGGACTGATTCTGTACTTCTCAATGAACTTATTCTCTCCCCATCTTAATACATGTTCCTGTAAAGCACCAAGAACAAACCTAATTAGTGGTTGTATAGGGCTCCTGGATATCTATTCTGGAAGATTTTCTGTTAGCTCAGTGGCAATCCATCTGTTAGTTTTGAGCATATCTTTGGGGAAATATATCATTTTTGGGTACCATTTTGTAAATAACTGAAATTAAATATAAAATGCATAGAATGTACAACACCAAGAGTGAAGCTAATCTAAATTGTGGGTGATAGTGATGTGCCAATGTTGGTTTATTGATTGATGTAATGACGTTACTGGTGCAGGATATTGTTGATGGATAAGTTTGTGTGTTGTAGGGGAAGGGAGCACTGCTTTCTGTTCAGTTTTGCTGTGAACCTAAAACTGCTCTAGAAGATAAAGTCTATTAAAAAATTAAATATAACAACACTGTCATTGTCAATTATGCATAGCATTGTATGTATAGGCTGTTTTTTTTTTTTTTGAGATGGAGTCTCGCTCTGGCTCTGTCACCCAGGCTGGAGTGCAGTGGCGCCATCTCAGCTCACTGTGAGCTCCGCCTCCCAGGTTCACGCCATTCTCCTGCCTCAGCCTCCAGAGTAGCTGGGACTACAGGCACTCGCCACCATGCCTGGCTAATTTTTTTGTATTTTTAGTAGAGACAGGGTTTCACCGTGTTAGTCAGGATGATCTCCGTCTCCTGACCTCGTGATCCGCCTGCCTTGGCCTCTCAAAGGGCTGGGATTACAGGAGTGAGCCACTGTGCCTGGCAGTATAGGCTGTTTTTTTGTAATCTGTGTCATGATCTTGATCTCTTCAGCATTGGTAGTATAAGCACTGGAGTTTCTTCAGCATCCTATATTTGACCAAACAAACTGCTGTATTATTTTTCTCAGTTGAATCATATGTTGCTGCAAATTAACTAACTTCTGTTTATAGGGAGTAAAAAGTTTCTCACAAATTGATACTTAGGGCCTGGAAGACGGCATGAATTAATAGCACAAACCTGTTTTTCATCTCTTCTGGTTAATTTGATAATTTTCCCTGCCTGCATTTCCCTCCTTAGATCAACTGCTGAAAGCGTAGTCTGAGACAAAGATGTGAACACGTATTTAGGACATGGTCACTGGAAGCAGTGACCCTCTAGGGGGATTAACTTCATCCCTGGGGGCATTTACTGTGCCCCACTCACCACTTCTAGGCTTTCTGAGGTAGAAAAGCAAAGATGCCCTTATTTTTTGAATACAAAGAACAGTGATGAAGATAAAAAGATAGCACTGGAAAGCACTATGCTGGTATTGTTCTTTTTCCATGTTACTTGCCAGATCAAAATGTATAAAGTTGAGACAGCATGATTTTACAGCGTATGCTTTCCTATCCCATATGCATTCCTGCCTCTTTAACAACTGCTTGGGATGAATGCTTTCTGTCTATCTTAAATGTATCTACTCTACATTCTCTGATTCACTCTAAACCCCTATCAGCCCATAGTAAGTTATTTTTTATTTTTTTTGACAGAGAGTCTCGCTCTGTCACCCAGGCTGGAGTGCAGGGGCGTGATCTTGGCTCACTGTAACCTCTGCCTTCCAGGTTCCAGCGCTTCTCCTGCCTCAGACTCCCGAGTAGCTGGGATTACAGGCCAGCACCAGCGTGCTTGGCTACTTTTTGTATTTTTAGTAGAGACAGGGTTTCACCATATTGGTCAGGCTGGTCTCGAACTCTTGACCTCAAGTCAAGGCCTTCTTGGCCTCCCAAAGTGCTGGGATTACAGGCGTGAGCCACTGCACCTGGCCAGCCTATAGTAAGTTATTAATAATTTGGCAATCTCATGTGGAAGTCAACCCCTAGTGAGTCTGGTTAACATGCATTTATTTGGGAGAGGCTGTTATTCCAGATCACATTTCTGCACACCAGTTCTGGACTGTGGTCACTCCACCTAGGCGTTGCCATCCCAGGAGGCCCTGCTGAAGCAGTCTGCCAGAATCAGCCTTATTCTTACTACGTCCAAGATGTGTTAAGTGCTATGGGGAATTAAAAAAGGTCTGTGTGATTATGACCGGTTTCCAGGAGTTTAGAAGCATGCTTGGGTATAAATCCGCACAAGAGGCAGTTTACTAAAGACAGTAACTCACACTCTGGGAGCAACTGAGAGAGAGGAGAGCGTAGGTGGATCGGAACGTTTTGGAAAAGTTCCACAAGGAGGCCAGGTCTGAGCATGCCCTGAAGAATGGATAGAATTTGAATTAAGCGAGTCGTGTTGATAAGACGCTTTTTGAAGGCTGAGACTTTCAAGAAAATGTCATTTTAAAACATGATCTTATTCCTTTGTGATAACCAAACTGTCTAGTAAGTTTGTTGAAACCTGTAGGTACCAACGCTATGTTTGCTTAGTAAGAGGGTGACCGACATTTAGCAATGTCCTTGGACGGACTTGGTGGGTTATTTGGACACGGGGAACTCCATTTCTAAATGCTTGGCTGAATGCTTCGGATAAAGGCTCCAGATACAGAGGAATCTATAAAGGAGAAAAACCTGGTAGCTCACTCCCTTGGGCAGGTGGATGTACTATGGTCTGTGCATTCTGGTCCAAGCCATTGTGTCGCATGTTTGGGAACTTGTTTAGGAAATTGCTGTCCTTTCCGTGTTGGATAAGGCTGACCAGCTTTCTTGGGTGGATCTGCACTAGGTGGAGCCATGACCCCTCTTCTTCATCACTGGGAGCTGTAACCGTTTTTTTTTTT
>NW_012101255.1:4728930-4731687 GCF_000951045.1 Mandrillus leucophaeus
AATCTTTTTTTTTTTTTTGAGACAGAGTCTCACTCCGTCACCCAGGCTGGAGTGCCGTGGTGCGATCCTGGCTCACTGCAACCTTTGCCTCCCAGGTTCAAGCGATTCTCCTGCCTCAGCCTCCCAAGTAGTTGGGATTACAGGCGTGCACCACCACACCCAGCTAATTTTGTGTATTTAGTAGAGACGGGGTTTCACCATGTTAGCCAGGCTGATCTCCAACTCCCAACCTCAGGTGATCCTCCCACCTCAGTCTCCCAAAGTGCTGGGATTATAGACTCGAACCACTGCGCCTGGCCCCTGTATTAAGTTTTTCTTCCTAATTCTTCTCTTTCCAGTCTTCTGCCAAAAAGCCTAGATTTGTTTCTTACCTTTTCTTCATTTCTCTGTCTTTATAGAAGATTAATTGGAGCAGACACAATTGAGCTTTGTCAAGTGGCAATATCAGGGGATGCCTGCACATAAGAAAGTCCTCAGATTATCCCATAACCCTGTCTGTATGACAGCCAAAGAATCATACCAGTTGGAATCTTTCCTTACTCTTCATGAAACAAACGCTATTACCTCCAAAAATACTTCTGCAAATATTTCTCACAGAATTTTCCCAGTTTTACTATTAAGAAAGTGACTGCTCACCACCAAAGGAATTTTTATAATGATTTTCAAGCCAGAGTTTTCTCAGTTGGATGTAGCCATAATGAACCCACCCCTGGGCAGAAGTTACATTTTTTTTATGTTCCCAAAGTGGATTTGGATATGACATTTAACATAAAACTTAAAATGTTTTAAAATTCAATAGATTAATACATAAAATATAAAATATGAATATGAATAATAAAAATTACAGTCAGTTACCTTAAAATCTGTGGAATCAACACATCAAAGCAAGGACTATTTATTATTTTTAATTATTTCTGTATATTTCTAAACTATTTTAATGTGTAATGGATTTAAAATATGTAAACCTGTGTTCCCGCACCTGGTTTTGTTTTTTGCAAACATTTTAATAGAAGATAGGAATTGAAATGGAACTGTTATCCTAATTTCTTCTCTTATTTGATTTGTCTATAATTTTAATTAAAGATAAAACCTATGAGTAAATTATTTTTTGCCAATAAACTGCAATAAATAAATAAAGATCACCAAAATTGAAGAAATAATAATTGAAAAAATAGGAGAAAATTTTAAAATTATTCTGCATCAGTGGTTCTGAAAGTGTGGTTCTTGGACTAGCAGTATCAACATTACCTGGGAACTCGTTAAAAATGCAGGTTTTTGTGCCCCATCCAGGACCTATTGTTTTATGAAACTCCATGAGTAGGGCTCAGCAGTCTGTTAGTGAGCCTCCCAGGTGATTCCAATGCATACTCAAGTGTGAGAATCCCTGGTTCAGAAGAGTGTCTGATGGGTCATTATGACGATGTACCTTTAGCATGGCTTGACAATTAGAATTTAAATTGATGACTCATAAACTGGACAATCTTGCTGTCTCTGCCTTATAGAGAAGTGATGACCATTGGACAGTGTAGTGTAATGGAAATAATTGAAATTTTAAAGTGGGAAGATCTAGTTTTCAAGTTGCAACTTTATATATGTGAGTCATTGAAGTACTTTGAGTCATAAGTTTCTAATATATAAAAGGGGATAATAATAACCTCCCCCCAAATTAGTCTCATAGACTTGTGATCAAATGCAGATGTGCATGCGAAGGCAATTTAAAAATTACCACTACTATGCAAATGTTACTTTTCATAAGCACATTACTGCCAATATGATTGCAGTTCTCAAAACTTGCCTTTCTCACCTCCCCATTCTTTGCCCTGTGAAAATTTAATTATCTCTTTAAATTTAAGTTTTGCAAAGCAGCGATTAAAAAAAAAAAAAGAAATTGGAGGCTTTTTGAATAAGAAAAGAAATCAGAGTTCTTGCAAATTGTTTTATATATGAAATGGTACCTATGGATCTTTTTTTTTTTTTCATGAGTAGTCTTTTAAGCTTTTAATCCACCATGTAAAATGAGGCAATAGCACATTTCAGTGATACCATGGCAATAATAATGCATTTGGAATGTTAAGTGTCAAATTTCCCTCACATATTTCAAAAATTGTTTTACATTTTTCTGGTTTAACCTCTCTTGACACCAGTGAACTTGAGGCTTGTAATTGAAGGATAAGTGAGCGAAAAAGCAGTTTAAGTGATAATATATCCATTTCAATTCCTGTTTTCTGGACGGAGACCTTTTATGCTAAGTTCATGTGAGAGTAAATTTTTATGACAAAATTATAACCCTCAGATAGATATTACTCAGGGAGGTTGAGATCTGTCCTGGTATAATGGATCTTGTGACAATGAAATGCAAGAGAGTCTCCCAAAAGCTTTGCCTAAGAAAATTCTGACAGTAGCCTATATATATGCTGCCGAAATTTTCAAGATGCTATTATGACTCATTATAGAAAAGTGGCTTGGCATTTTAATCATGAAATACAATTGTCTTAAAAAGGAGGAGAAAGAAGTGTAAAGCCATAATCTTTGAAATATTGCCATGTATTCCTATTAGCCTAACTATTTAGAAAATGTAGCTTTCAAAGTGGTTTTATGCAATAAAATCTTCTAGTTTGGAAGGGGCCATGTATTTCTTTCCCCTAATTTGAGTTCCACCCATAATTTTCTGTATGTCACCAATTGAATGAAAAAGAGGCATCTTCTGCAACCCGAGGTAATCTTAACTTTACATAATTCTCCATAAGTTTGTTCTTC
>NW_012101255.1:4731737-4754587 GCF_000951045.1 Mandrillus leucophaeus
TTTTAAAATTCAATAGATTAATACATAAAATATAAAATATGAATATGAATAATAAAAATTACAGTCAGTTACCTTAAAATCTGTGGAATCAACACATCAAAGCAAGGACTATTTATTATTTTTAATTATTTCTGTATATTTCTAAACTATTTTAATGTGTAATGGATTTAAAATATGTAAACCTGTGTTCCCGCACCTGGTTTTGTTTTTTGCAAACATTTTAATAGAAGATAGGAATTGAAATGGAACTGTTATCCTAATTTCTTCTCTTATTTGATTTGTCTATAATTTTAATTAAAGATAAAACCTATGAGTAAATTATTTTTTGCCAATAAACTGCAATAAATAAATAAAGATCACCAAAATTGAAGAAATAATAATTGAAAAAATAGGAGAAAATTTTAAAATTATTCTGCATCAGTGGTTCTGAAAGTGTGGTTCTTGGACTAGCAGTATCAACATTACCTGGGAACTCGTTAAAAATGCAGGTTTTTGTGCCCCATCCAGGACCTATTGTTTTATGAAACTCCATGAGTAGGGCTCAGCAGTCTGTTAGTGAGCCTCCCAGGTGATTCCAATGCATACTCAAGTGTGAGAATCCCTGGTTCAGAAGAGTGTCTGATGGGTCATTATGACGATGTACCTTTAGCATGGCTTGACAATTAGAATTTAAATTGATGACTCATAAACTGGACAATCTTGCTGTCTCTGCCTTATAGAGAAGTGATGACCATTGGACAGTGTAGTGTAATGGAAATAATTGAAATTTTAAAGTGGGAAGATCTAGTTTTCAAGTTGCAACTTTATATATGTGAGTCATTGAAGTACTTTGAGTCATAAGTTTCTAATATATAAAAGGGGATAATAATAACCTCCCCCCAAATTAGTCTCATAGACTTGTGATCAAATGCAGATGTGCATGCGAAGGCAATTTAAAAATTACCACTACTATGCAAATGTTACTTTTCATAAGCACATTACTGCCAATATGATTGCAGTTCTCAAAACTTGCCTTTCTCACCTCCCCATTCTTTGCCCTGTGAAAATTTAATTATCTCTTTAAATTTAAGTTTTGCAAAGCAGCGATTAAAAAAAAAAAAAGAAATTGGAGGCTTTTTGAATAAGAAAAGAAATCAGAGTTCTTGCAAATTGTTTTATATATGAAATGGTACCTATGGATCTTTTTTTTTTTTTCATGAGTAGTCTTTTAAGCTTTTAATCCACCATGTAAAATGAGGCAATAGCACATTTCAGTGATACCATGGCAATAATAATGCATTTGGAATGTTAAGTGTCAAATTTCCCTCACATATTTCAAAAATTGTTTTACATTTTTCTGGTTTAACCTCTCTTGACACCAGTGAACTTGAGGCTTGTAATTGAAGGATAAGTGAGCGAAAAAGCAGTTTAAGTGATAATATATCCATTTCAATTCCTGTTTTCTGGACGGAGACCTTTTATGCTAAGTTCATGTGAGAGTAAATTTTTATGACAAAATTATAACCCTCAGATAGATATTACTCAGGGAGGTTGAGATCTGTCCTGGTATAATGGATCTTGTGACAATGAAATGCAAGAGAGTCTCCCAAAAGCTTTGCCTAAGAAAATTCTGACAGTAGCCTATATATATGCTGCCGAAATTTTCAAGATGCTATTATGACTCATTATAGAAAAGTGGCTTGGCATTTTAATCATGAAATACAATTGTCTTAAAAAGGAGGAGAAAGAAGTGTAAAGCCATAATCTTTGAAATATTGCCATGTATTCCTATTAGCCTAACTATTTAGAAAATGTAGCTTTCAAAGTGGTTTTATGCAATAAAATCTTCTAGTTTGGAAGGGGCCATGTATTTCTTTCCCCTAATTTGAGTTCCACCCATAATTTTCTGTATGTCACCAATTGAATGAAAAAGAGGCATCTTCTGCAACCCGAGGTAATCTTAACTTTACATAATTCTCCATAAGTTTGTTCTTCTCTAATAAAAGAATGCTGCTGCTTTTCCCATTTCAGTGGGTTAACTTTTTTGAGGGAAATAAGTAAGGATCCCTCAAAATATCATAGCATGCACAGTTAAAAATATTACATCATTTATAAGGACTGCAATATTATTACAAATAAGTTGGCAGAATTTAATTATTTCATACAATGTTGAGATGTTTAATTTTCCTGGTTTTGTTCAGTAAAACTGTTTTATATTTTCCAGTCATCTAAGGGAAATTTTATATATTTTTTTCAAAAGATCATCATAAAACAAAGAAGAAATCAATAGTAAGAAACAACAATAAAAAGGGAGCAAATAACTATCAAAAGCTCCAGAGTTGAAATTAATTTTTACTTTAATGTGTGAAAACATGATTTCAAATTATGTTTGTTTTTACCTTCAATTGTGCTTAAACTTTTGAGGGTCCATAACTCCCATATTGTAAGAATCTGATGAAAATTCTGCACACAGGAAAATGTACACATGCACATGCACACATTACTTTATACCCCATTGTAGTGGAACTTGGTGAAGAACCACACTTGGAGCAGCAATTGCACCCATTGTTTTGATACCATCCAACACTTACCTCAAGTAGGAACCACCTGAGCCAACTCCTTTTAAGACAAGTTTACTTTGTCCCAAAGACAAAGTGGAAATTAGTGGATTAACTTGGTGAGCATCTATGATCTCAAATTTTAACAAAAAGCTACGAGATAAGCAGGGCAGGCAAAAGGTGATAGTGTCTTGTTAGATATCATTCAGTAGTAGAGTCAGGATTCAAGCCCAAACCTCCTGATTTCTAGCTCTGTGATTTTGCGTAACACCACATATCCTCCAAGGATTTCCATCTGTGACCCATCTGGAACTGTTATACCAGTTGTTTCTGGCTTGTTGCATCAGTTAGGATTAGGCTTGATTGTAAAGAATAATGATCCAAATTAACAGTGGTTTCACTAAAGAGGACCTTCATTTCTTTTTCATATTTAAATCCTAAGGTAGGTGGTCCAAGCCTTGATTAGCATCCCTGCTTGGTGAAGTCCTAAAAGGCCCAGGCTCCTTTTGTCATTTTCTTTGCCTTAGTTTTCAAGATCATCTGTGGTCCAAGAAGACTGCTCAGCGTCAGCCATCACAATTATATTGCAGCCAAAAAGAAGAGAGAGAAAAAAGAGCCACAGTGTTTCAGAGGTCTTTGAAGTGAGCTTTCTGGACTTTGTCATATGATGCTTCTTCTTACAACTCGTAGACCAGAATAGTCCAATTTTTGATATTGTCCTGTGTGCATCCATTATTTAGTTTATAAAGGGTACAAAAGCTTTACATACCATTTTACTTGAGTTAGTATGCATTTTAATATTTCTTTTTTTTTTTTTTTTTTTTTTTTTTTTTTGAGACGGAGTCTCGCTCTGTCGCCCAGGCTGGAGTGCAATGGCGCAATCTCGGCTCACTGCAAGCTCCACCTCCTGGGTTCACACTATTCTCCTGCCTCAGCTTACCGAGTAGGTGGGACTACAGGCACCCGCCACCACGCCTGGTTATTTTTTTTTTATTTTTTAGTAGAGACGGGGTTTCACCATGTTAGCCAGGATGGTCTAGATCTCCTGACCTCGTGATCCACCTGCCTCGGCCTCCCAAAGTGCTGGGATTACAGGCATGAACCACCACGCCCAGCCTAATGTTTCTTTTCACAATCAGAAAAAAATATTACCTGAGTGACTAAAAATAAAAAATCCTAACAAGATCATTCCTCATTCTAACTGAATAGTTTGTGAATGGCATCCCAGAGTATTTTCCTTCTTTGACTTCGTATGAATTGTGAAAATAAACATGTGAAGACTAATATCTATATTAAAGTTTAAACACTAAAACTTTATTTTATTTATGAGAAAATTTGAGTAGCCCTACGATTCTATTTGCAAGGAGTTTGGAAATAGAACTTTTATACGTATGGCCATGTGCCTGGTTCAAAACTGGGAGACTTATTATAAGGGAGAATAGAGTGAAGAAAGAGGGCAAGGAAAAGAGGAGAGATTTTAGAGAACAATATGCAGTCTCTGAGGGTCAGTGGTCAGGAAGTTTCTAGACTCCATTGCTTCTTTTAGATGCTCGAATAAGGGAGTATTTAAGTACATTTCTTGCTACTGCTGCTTTGTATGATTTATATCCTGGGAAATTTAACATTGACTTAATACTGCAATACTTCATTGTAGATTTGGGGGACCAATGCATATTCTCTTTTAGAAAACCTCCCATTTCCATTTTCTATATTAAAGGGAAAAGGTTAGTTTATAGCACTGGGAACCACATGGTGGGACCAAGAAGAGTTCTCTGTCCTTGACCTTTTCCCATGTCCAGAAAAGCCCAACATCCGTCCCTTTGGAAAGGTCAAAATAATTTAAACTTTTTTTTTTTTTTTTTGAGGTAAGGAGTCTAGGGAGAACATGAGAACAGAGAAAATCTGTGTCTTTGCAATGATATGTTCTAAGTTTCTTTGGGGGTTCTTTATTTTTTCGTCTAAAGAAAATCAGGCATAAACGTTTGTGTTAAATGAGAAACAGATATTCTTGTTAGTAAGCCTAATGTTCACTTAGCCAGTGAGCACTTCTGTGATCAAAAAGCATGTCCAATGTGTCAAATGTGGGGAAGAGACCTCTGAAACGACATTTAAAGATCAGTTTGGAGTCATAAGGCTTACTGGAAACATTTATTTGCATGAGTAAAAATAAGATGTTTCATTTTTTCATAACAGATGTACATCTCAGATGTGCACCTCAACAATTAGATATTGCTATAAAAGAACACATTTTCAAAATATGAAACAATGCCTCTTGAGTTTTATAGTAAGAAAATTGGAAAATGAATGATATATATATTTTTACATATATATTTTGTATATATGTATATACACGTATATATTTTGTGTATATATGTATATACACAGTATGTATGTGTGTGTGTATCTGTGCATATGTGTATTTGAGTCAGAGTTTTGCTCTGTCATCCAGGGTGGAGTGCAGTGGCATGATTTTGGCTCGCTGCAGCCTCGACCTCCTGGGCTCAAACAATCCTTTTGCCTCAGCTTCCCAAGTAGCTGGGACCACAGGTATGTGCCGTCACAGCTGGCTAATTTTTTATTTTTATTTTTTTTTGTAGAGATAGGGTCTCACTTTATCACCCAGACTTGTCTTGAACTCCTGAGCTCAAGTGATCCTCCCATCTTGGCTTCCCAATGTGTTGGGATTACAGGTATGAGCCACTGTGCCTGGCCTCTGTCAAGAATATTGTGATGTATAGCACAACTTGTAACTTGGGTACAAAGTACTTTTACTGATGGATGAAAAATTAAAAGGGAAGAATCACAGCACTTACCACTCAAACTTTCTCATAAATAAGGTTAAAATTTAGTGTTTTAACTTTAATGTAGATATTTGTATTCACATATTTATTTTCACAATTCATATGCAGTCAAAGAAGTAAATGCCCTCAGATGCCATTCAGAAACTATTTAGTTAGGATGAGATCTTGTTAGGATTTTTTATTTTTAGCCACTCAGGCTAATTTTTCTTTTTCTGATTGAGAAAAAAATATTAAGCTGCATAATAATTCAAATAGTGTGTACAACGTTTGTGTCTTTATAAACTGAATGATGGTTGGACATGTGACAATATTCTGCAATTGGGATTATCTCTTTTATCCCCTCCACCTAAAGGCTCAATGGAATTAGAGGTATTTATATGAATTTTAGGGTTAGAATATACTTCAATCGTTTCTCATTTGAGTAAGTAAGTGTGAGTGAGTACATAATTCCCATATGGCATGTATAATGAAACAAATTTACATTCCCACGTTCTGAAGCTAGTTTGGAATGCTAAATATTTAGATATAGATACCATATTTTTAAAGAGACAATATAATCTCATAGCCACATTTTTGTCTTTTACTTTCTTGACTCTGTCACCTTCCCCTCCTCCCCTTGTAAAGCAATTTTGTTAGTTTACATTTGTTTTTCCTGGACAATTTTGCATGGGAAACTTTTATCTACCTCATAATTATCACAGCACACCATCATCTTGTAGCTTTGATGGCATCCTTTCTTTTATGGTTCCCTAAAGGATTCATGAGGCATGTCCCAGATTGTTTATTGACTTAACTTCTCAGGACCTTTCCCAATCATTGAAAACTGTCTCGGGTGTTCTGAGAAGTAAGTTTACTGGAAGTCAAGGAACTCTCTACTTGTCCCTCAAATTATAGTCAGTCCAGTGGTAGGCATCTGTGTCTGGATTTTGGGAATGTAAACACTACCACTGTTGCCACTTGATCACACATTGAGGTATTGGTGTTGGGGAGAAGCTATCCAATAATACCATCTTAAATAATAGGAGTATAAATGGTACAAATGCAGCAAGTTACTCTGATTGCCTTTGATCAACATGACTTTCTCTCCTCAACTTATAGTACATTTCCAGGTTTCCTTTCTATCCATCAGGAGGGCAGGGGTCACAGCTGACCAGACTGTCTTGTCTGTGTCTGTACTGGCAAAGAGATGTTTTAGCAGGTGGTTTCTTCTGATTATGGCAGGTTAAATTAAACTATTTCGAATTTAATGTACATTATGCTGATGAGAACTGGATCGGTTGTTTAAAGGACTGAGATTCCTCTCTATATGAACCATTTTATTTCCTGCTAGGACATCCTTTTGCTTTTTTGAAGATATAAACAATGTCTACTTCTATCAGAAAAAAATAGGCAAATTATGTTTTTGAAAATTGAAGATATTATTTCTTATTAACAGACTGATTGTCATTAATGTTGATTATTAATGCTATAGAGAAATACAGAGAATATAGTTTATCATAAAAAGATGAATTTTAAAGCATTAAATGCATTTTATTTTTTATTGTATTAGCACATAAATTGATGAAGCCACATGGTGAAAATCTGTGAGAAACTGAAGGTTTTCGTTTATTTTCTGTGCCCCACTGTATATCACCTTTCAAAATACTCAAAGTAATGCTTTCTGCTGGGTCCAAACTTCACTTGGAGCAAAGAAAGGTAGTTAAAAGGTTTCACTTAAAGCTACTTCGTTATAGTGCTACTGAAAGTAAGTAAAAGCAAACAGCGATAACGTGGGACTTAAATGAGCGAGAGAAGGATTCAGGTGATATAGAAGCTGCATTTGGGGATAATTGAAGATTGACTTTCTGATGAAAGTCACAAAAAGGATTAATTGGCTTATTCCAAACGGAGGGCAATTCTTTAGGGAGTATGCTTGAGGATATACTTGGAAATAAATTTGACAGCTAGCATGGTCTCTCTGCAGGTTGGCTTTATCCGGGATTCGGGAAGGAGAAAACCAAATTTGCCTTTGTCTCGGAGCTCAAAGGCAAATGTGTGTTTGATGCCCAGGTCATAAGCCCAGTCTAAAGAAGAACCTGATGTCGGGTCTGTAAAACACAAGCAGTAAATATTTAATTAGAGACAAATGCTAATGTTTTTTAAAAGTGGAAATCAGTGGTGTATAATTAGCAATAAAAAATAATTATGTATACAGTGAGTTGCAGTCATGAATGAGAGTAGTGGTCTGAATAGTACAGAGTGCATAGTAAAGCATAATCATGACTTTGGAATCCACCAAGTGTGTGCTGCATTTAAAATATTACATTTTGGTTGGGTCACTACTAACTGGAGTTTATTTCCTAGGCACACATTGTTGCAGACGTGTTCAGAGCAAGTGCTAGCAGCTGAAGAAACCAGCTAAACAGTCACTGGTCATTAAAAACCACCAGGGAAAAACTATACACACAAGATACATAGAATTGCATTTCTTCTAATAGCTTGGGTCTCTTGTTTTTCATGTTGCTAGGGTAAACTATTTCATAGTCAAAAGACCAAGAAAATGTAATTTAGTTATTTTAAAGACATATTTAATTTCCTAATTCAAAATTTCCATGTAAACTTTTATGAAATTTAACTCAAGGTTCTATTTTTTGATAAAAAGTTTGGAAATATCAACACACTTCTAAAGGTTATATGCATATAACACACATCTAGAGGCTGTATACATATACAAGTGCATATACATATAATAATTGCATTTATGTGCTCACATTTTGCTTTATGTGATATAAAAGGGTTTTTTTTGTATGGGAAGGTGTTTATGTTCTAGGACAAGTAATGAGTTTAATAATAACAGTCTGAAAGGTTTGAAAATTTGAAAGAATTCAAAACTGATGAAGAAAGAGAGAAGGGATATTTTGATGAAGAGAGATAGTGTTGGCTCTTGGTCACCAAATATTTATTAAACTTTTAATATTTACAGGACACATTTCTTGGCACTGGGGAGAGTAATTGTTGCAGGGTACAAAAATGCAGAAGATGCCACTGGTGTCTTCAGTAACTTACAATTTAGGAGGCAGAAGTCAAGGTACAAGTCAATAGAGGCAGAGCAGAATATGCTAAGTACCAAAGAAAAGGTACAATATTTTATCAAGATTTAAAAGAAAAAAGATTATTCTTGATGAGGAGTATGGCCTTTCATGCCCAGTGCCAGCTCAAATACTGCCTTCATGATGGAGGAGGTGATATTGGAGGAGAACCTTGAAGAAAGGCTAGTGTGTTTTCAGCTGGAGATGGAAGAAAGGAATTCTGGCTGGTGAACTACAAGGATAGAAAAGCATGGAGGCATTGTTAGAAACTAATGAGATCCAGCTGGACCACAGCAAAGGCCGCAGTGGGAGTTTGTGAGTAAAACTTGGAAAACCTTGTGAATCGGGACTAGGTGTTTAGATTTTCTTCTGGAGGCCTTTTAGTACTTTAGGATTGTTAATCTGGATTGAAAAGAATAGAAACCAGTTATGAGGTATTGTGAAATGAAAGCCTGAACTAGGGTAGAGTCACCACATTGGAAATAGAACTGAAGGATTCCATGTAAGAAACATTGGGATTTGATAAAAATGATTGATGTTTCAATCTGGGTAGCTGGGAAAAACATACTGTTAAAAGAAATGGGAACACAGCGCTGGGATGGGAAAAAGAAAAGGCAAAGGAAGACAAAGTGATACGTTTAACATCAAAAAGACATTCAAGAAAGAGCTTGGAAAAATGAATGTTTAAATTATTGGCATAGACATCATAGGTGAAATTGGTGTGCACACATTTAGGATCATTATTTTCTTGGTGGGATGGATCCTTTTATCATTGTTAATGTCTCTGTCACTAGCAAATTTCTTTGCTCTGAAATTCCCTTTATTTGATACTTAATATAGCTATTCTTCCTAATGGCATAGTATATCTTTTCTATCATTCTCATTTCAACTTATCTATGTTGTTATACTGGAAATGACTTTCTTATAGACAGCATATTGTTGAATTACAATTTAAAAAGTTCATTCTGCCCATGTGTCTTTAATTAGTGCATGTAGGTAAATTATTGATATGACTTAAACGTGCTATTATTTTATTTCTTTTTTTGTTCTTTCTGTTTTTATCCCTTTATCTTTCTTTTCTTGCTTTCCACCTTCCTCTTGGTTACATGACATTTTTAGGATTCCATTTGATTGATTTATAATGTCTTAAAGTATGTCACTTGCTTAGTTTTCTTAGTGGTTGCTCCAGATATTATAATACACATATATAACTTATCACAGTCTAATGGTATTGACATTTTACTATGTCAAGCGAGGTGTAGAAACTTTACTTCCTTTTAGATCCTTTTTCTCTTCCCACTTTTAAAGTACAATTGTCTTGAGTACTTCTCTACATACATTGAACATCACATCAAATAAACTTACAATTTTTGATTCAATCATCATATGAAGAAAGATAGTCTATTATTTAATTTATTTATACTGAATCCATTTTTCTTCCTTCCTCTCTGCAGTTCCAAGCCTTTTGCTGTGATTATTTCCTTCTTGTTCAGAGGGCTCTTTTAGCCATTAAGAGTGGGTGTGCGGGAGACATATCTCCTGATTTTCCTTTGTATGAGAATGTCTTTATTCCCTCCTTCATTTCTGAATATTTTGCTGGATATTGAATTTATTGCATTTAGGGTTGATAGATTTTTTCATTCAGCACTTGATAAAATGTCACTTCCTTTTGACTTTCATGGTTTCACATGAAAAATCTGCTGTCACTGGAATTGTTTTTAACTCTAGATCATTTCTCTCTGATTCCTTTTTTTTTTTTTTGTGAGATGGAGTCTCCCTCTGTCGCCCAGGCTGCAGTGCAGTGGCGCGATTCGGCTCACTGCAAGCTTGGCCTCCCGGGTTCATGCCATTCTCCTGCCTCAGCCTCCTGAGTAGCTGGGACTACAGGCACCCACCACCACGCCCGGCTAATTTTTTGTATTTTTAGTAGAGACGGGGTTTCACCGTGTTAGCCAGGATGGTCTTGATCTCCTGAGGTTGTGATCCACCTGCCTCAGCCTCCCAAAGTGCTGGGATTACAGGCATAAGCCACCACGCCCGGCCTGATTTCTTTTTCGGTTTTTTTCTTTGTCTAGTTTTCAGAAGTTTAATTATGATATACTTCGATGTGAGTTTCTCTGGGTTATTCCTGTTTGGGTTTCACTCAGCTACTTGACTATTTTAGTTTATGTCTTTGTCAAATGTAGGATATTTCAGCTTTTATTTCTTCAAACATTTTTTTCTAGCCCCTGTTCCCTTTATCTATATTTTCCTTGGACTGATGACATGAATGTTGGATATTTTATTATGCTATTTGTTCCTGAGGCTTTGTTTGTTTATTTTTTTGTTTATTTTCTGTCTTCAGAGTGAGTGAATTCTATTGTTCTGTCTTTAAGTTCACTGATTCTTCCCTCTGTCATATTTGTTCTATTAAGCCCTTCCAGTTTTTTCGTTGTTCAGGTTATTGTATTTTCTAGTTCTATGGTTTCCATTCAGTTCCTTTTTATATCTTATATTTCTTTGATGATATTTTCTATTTCTTCATTTGTTTCAAGGCCATCTATAATTGTTTGTTGAGGCATTTTTTTTTTATGATGGCAACTTTGAAATTCTTTTCCAATGTTTGAAATTCCAATCGTCTCAGCATTGGCATCTATGGATTATCTTTTTATATTCAAGCTGTAATTTTTCTTGTTTTTAGTATTATAAGTGATTTTTGATTATATTCTGGACATTTTAGCTATTACATTAAATAATAAATTGTAACTTAAATCTTCAATTTAGCAGGTAGTCACCCTGTTTAGGTTTAGTAAACAGGCCCTTGGCCTACTTTTGTGTCTTGTGATACTGATGACAATATAGTATATATATATTTTTTCTTTGGAGATGGAGTCTCACTCTGTCACCCAGGCTGGAATGCAATGGCACAATCTTGACTCACTGCAACCTCTGCCTCCCAGGTCCAAGTGCTTCTCCTGTCTCAGCCTCCCAAGTAGCCGGGACTACAGGCGCCCACCACCACACTCAGCTAACTTTTGTATTTTTAGTAGAGACAGGGTTTCACCATATTGGTCAGGCTGGTCTTGAACTCCTGACCTCAGGGAATCTGCCCACCTTGGCCTCCCAAAGTGCTGGGTTTGCAGGCATGTGCCACCACACCTAGACAGTTTTGCTTTTTTTTTTTTTTTTTTTTTTTGAGATGGAGTCTCACTTTGTTGCCCAGGCTGAAGTAGAGTGGTACAATCTCAGCTCACTGCATCCTCTGCCTTCCAGGTTCAAGCAATTCTCCTGCCTCAGCATCCTGAGTAGCTGGGACTACAGATGCACACCACTACACCTAGCTAAGTTTTGTATTTTTAGTAGAGACGGGGTTTCACCATGTTGGCCAGGCTAGTCTCGGACTCCTGTTCTCAGGTGATCCTCCCTCCTTGGCCTCCCAAAGTGCTGAGATTACAGGCATGAACCACCGTGCTCAGCTGACAATATAGTTTTCAAAGGCTTTGCACTGCTATTTTGGTCTGGTTGGTTCACTTAGTGGCTAAAAGGTGATTGCCTGAGGCCCTAGGTAACAGATGAGGGATTCCAGCCTGTGGGGATAGAGGTCATTTCCTGATGAGGAGAGTCAAAAGTAAGAGGAGGGACCCGAGGAGAGAACCTGAGGAAGTATCCATATATTGTACTCTATTTTTTGGAAAATATCTGGTTTTAGAGGCAGTCAGCGAGAGAGTAGAAAAAAGAGGAGGAGGAGGAAGAAGGGAACTAGTATAGTTCAAAGTCAAGGAAGCTAAAGGAATGGCAAGAAGAAGAGTTATTAAGAGGGTCAAATATTGCATATAATTTATGGAGCATGTGAGCTGAAATACAGATACTGGCTTCAGTGATCAAAAAGATGCCACTTTTAGCTAGTTGGATTTAAGTTCATGAGAAAGAAATCATGCTAAGATGCGAGCTTGGTAGCAAAGGAGGTAAAGTAAATAGGAATTTTGTCTTGTAATTTAGGATATGCTAGACGATTTTAATAAACTTGACCGGTTTCTAGTTGAAGTAGCTCTCTATTTGCAGCCGAGTAAACTTCTGTGATTTCCAAGGGTTAAAGGGCATGACTATTCTCTTTTGAGAGATTTACTTTATGTGAAGTTTGTCATTAAGATTAATAGTGGTCATTGAGAATATATGGAATTTGATTTTTCATAATTATGTGATACTATGAAGTAGAATACATTTCGTATTTTCTAGATCTTAAATTGGCAAACAAAAACTATATTAAGGCACAAAATAAATACAATATTGCAAGTTTTTACTTTGAGAAAAAAATAGAGAATTTGTGTGTGTGTGTGTGTGTGTGTATGTGACAGGGTCTTGCTCTGTTACCTTGGCTGGAGTGTGGTGGCATGATCGTGGTTCACTGTAGCCTCGACATCCCAGGCTCAAGTGATCCTTCCACCTCAGCCTCCTGAGTAGCTGGGACTACAGGTGTGTATCACTGTGCCTGGCCAGAACTTAATTGGTTTAACCTGATACTTAGCCTGTTCTTTATCTCCATGTGTACCCACTAAAACATGTGTATGCATTTATAAAATATAATAACAATCACTTGCTAAATACCAAGTACCCTTCTGTGTGCTTTATGCATGTTAACTCATTTAATTAATTCCTATCCCAAATGTAAGTAACAATTACCATTTTACGGAAGAAGAAACTTAGGCTCAGAGTAAGGAACTTGCTGAAAAACACATAGCTAGTAGACAGTTGAATCAGGATTCAAGCCCAGGCTGTGTCTTCAGAGTTCATGCTGTTAATCATTGTACTGTGCCACCTATGTGCCACTCTGTATTCTAGCCAATAACAAGTCTTTACTCGGTTCTATAAAATAATTTCGTTTTTGTTGACAGCATATTCTGAGTATGTTCAACATTAAGAAAATATCTCCTGCTTATTTCAAGGCACAATATTAGTTGCAACAAATTCAATCAGAACAAATCTAAATGAAACTGTAACTAGAAATCTGATTTCAGCCCAAAGGGATCCATATAAAGTGATAGTGGTGATTCAATGTGTGCTGCATTTATTGCTTACTTGATACAGTGTTTTCTAAAAAATTGTATCATTTTAAAAAGTATTATTTAAATGTATTCAATATAATAACCTGTACTATTATATTAATATTAAGTGAAAATTATATTTGAAGCAAGAGCTGAAGCCAGAGATACATGGGCATAAACGGAAATATTTTCTCTGTAGTATCAGTTTGAATGTCTCTTAGTAAGTAGAGATCTGGTGTTATGAACTACAAATCTTAACTTTGTCTTTTTCAGAATGTAAATTCTGAAGGAGTAGAATATGTAGAATAGGAAAAAAGAGCACTGGGTTGAGAACCAGTGGCAGATCTAGCAATTTTGGTGCATGAAGGAAGCTACAAGAAATGTACTTTGAAATTAACTTTTTAATTCGTGATGTGACTCACAGGTGAATTTTATTACTAATGCAATCTTCTTGGTTCTTATCAACTCAAATAACTATTCTTGCTCACGAAGTACTATATTTAGTTATTTCTAAGATGGTGAAGGATTGGATATGGTGTTTATATGCAAATATAATCATTTCACATTAAACATTACTATTTACATTTTTGTGCCATCTTAATATTGCTGCTTTGGGGCAAAGTGGTAGGTATATCATTTTAACTCTGGTCTTGAATGCTGATTTTTGTTTTTGTTCTGCTCTAAAGTGATGAAACCTTTCGGTATCTGAATTTCAGTCTATAAATGAGAGGTTTTGCTTAGATCAGTGATTCTCAACCCTAGTTTCATCTTAGAATCACTTTAGGTACTTTTAAAAAAAAAATTGAGTGCCTGAGCTCCACCTCAGACTGATGAAATCAGAATCTCTGGGGGTGGGGGTATAATCATTCACACATTTTAAAAGCTCCCTGATTATTTATTTATTTATTTATTTATTTTTTGAGATGGAGTTTCGCTCTTTACCCAGGCTGGAGTGCAATGGTGCGATCTCGGCTCACTGCAACCTCCGCCTTCCGGTTTCAAGTGATTCTCCTGCCTCAGCCTCCTGAGTAGCTGGGATTACAGGTTCCCACCACCACGCCCAGCTAATTTTTGTATTTTCAGTAGAGACGGAGTTTCACCATGTTGGCCAGACTGGTCTCAAACTCTTGACCTTGTGATCCACCCACCTTAGCCTCCCAAAGTGCTGGGATTACAAAAGTGAGCCACCACGCCTGGCCAGCTTCCTGATGATTCTAATGGGAAGTCAGGCTTGAGAACCATGTAATAGATCATTGCCTGTGTTTCTCCCTGGTTTCAAAATTTATGATTTTAATTTATCTGATATGTTTGCCTCTCATGTTCAAATAGCAAACATATTTTTTTTCTGAAGTCCAGAGATCCTCCATAAGTTGGGTTTAAAAAATGCTCCCCCAGTGCCTTTTTTTCTGTCTTCATCAAGTCAAAGAGAGGAAATCACTGACAAATGCTAGATGCTGCTCCTAAATCTGGGGACAAGTTAAGTGACATCAGGTTATTGGAATGACTAAACTTTAATCACGTTTTTATTTTTTATTCTTACCAAGTCAACTACTTTGCTACTCTCTGTTTCTCATGAATGTTTGATTAACATTCTATCAGATGCTTTATTAAAGCAGTCTGTCCTAGAAAGCTTGATCATTTATCAAGCTGCTGCAGCACTGCAGGACAAAGGCAATTCTTTCTAAATCTCAATGCCTTTAAAATGTTTTAGTATAATGTAATAAGAATTTTAAATAATGCTGCACAGTTAAACAGAATAGTAATCCCTCTTGACCCTATCTTTCCATTTTGAAAGTGACACATGATGGCATGGAGCTATAGTAGTTTTGGCTATCTGCTCCTTCCAGTTAGCATGTGACTTCCTTAAGAGTAGTTTATTGTGTCCTAAGTCCTCTCATCTATCTCCGAAAGCTCCAAAATGCTAGCCTGCTAGCTAGGTACACCATACCTTTTTGTTCATTAAGAGATCTTAATGCAATGCTATGCACAGCTCTGTATTCTCATACTTTTGTAGATACACACACACACGGATAATTATTTGATGCTTTAATTGCCTTTTGCAAAGTTTGTTCCTGTTTGGAATGCTTTGTTCTTTGCCTCGAAGACTATGCACGTGTTTTTCTTGCTTAGAGGAATTGCTCTTACATGGTGTCTGGGTGGCCTATCTGGCCCTGCTATTTATTAGTATCTACCAAGTGGGCTGCCGTTTTGAACTGATGTTCTAGTCTGTCCTTTTGTTCTTTACTTTGCTTACTTTTTGTCCACTCACATAGCTGGATACATAACATCTATTTTGAAATCTTGTTGTCATCGACCTGTACATGAAATGAGTCCCCAGCATGGCTAGGCTGTAGCAAGATCTGTGTGGATGCTGGGGATCATCTGTATCACTACACTTTCTCTTCAGTACTTTAACAGTGACTGGTTGATAGGTGATTGTTAATGAATGTGCTCGAGGAATGGGACTTCTCCATTTTTTAGTCATTTTCCAGTTCTACCAAAGAAGCCTCTAATAAGTAAGTCCTAGAAACAGTATATGTTGATTCCAGCATTTTCAAATTCCATAGCAATTCCTGAGGATGCAGACTTTCAGTTCCAAGTTTATACTTTTAGCTTGGATTACAGAAGTGACTTCAAAACAGTGACCAGGTAAAATTGTTGCAAGGAATCCATGGATTCATATGCACATATATATTTTTTAATGCACAGATTCTAAAAGTGTAATAAAAATATGAGCATATGTTTGGTGGTGGAAGGGTTGTTCATGAAAGTTTTAAAAGCTAAAAGGCAGTCTTAATGCTAAAAAATGTTGGATATTTGGTCTACAGAGTGATGCAGGCTTAATCAAGTCCAGTTCTGTTGTGATTTCAACCCACATTTACTTCTTGTGAATAAGCCAGGGCATCATTATCATTGAGCAAGTTTATGGGAACTAATTCTGCTATTGTTCCATGCCCTGCACTGTACTATATGTTATAGGGTCTAAGAGGAAATCCAAAGCATAATTCTTGCTTTTGAGAAGTTTCATGGGGAATTTTGTATAAATTTTGAGACTAAGAACTGAAGCTTGAACTTGATTTGGAGAAAAGGTATTTTTACTAAATAATTCCCAAACTAAGATTAGTGGGAGGTGCTATAAGAGTAGAAAGTGGTCTTACTTCCCAGGATCTGAGTTAATGGTCTTCGGTGATACTCAAATGGATTTTTTGGCTGTTCATTGAAAATAGAATATCCAAACACGCAAACAGTATGTGCAGTGGGCAAGATCAGGGCTTTTATTTGTTAAAATCTGAGATTGAGTTCCAGCTTCACCAGTTACTAATAACTGGGAAATAGTACTCCCCACCTCATAGGGTTGTCATGAGGCTTGAGATTGTGAAAATCAAAGGGTAAGCACAGTGCCTAACTTGTAAAGACTCTATAAATATTTGCAGATATTATTTAGTATAAAGTATGGGAGTTGGCAAATCCTAGCCAGCCTCCTGTTTCTGTGAATGAGGTTTTATTGGCACACAATCATACCCATTTGCTGACTTATTGTCTATGGCCGTTTTTGAGCTATGATGCTCTGGTTGAGTACCTGCAACAGAGACTGTACCTCCACAAAGCTATTTACTATCTGGCCCTTTACAGAAAAAAAATTACTGATTCCTTGTATTTAGAACAAGAGACAAGAAAATCAAGGCCAAGAAATCCAAGTCAATAACTTAAAAACACACAGACAACACAAATTTAAAAATAGTGAAGAGTAAGAAATGGTGCTGAGAATATAAAACAAAAGTGACAGAACTAGAGTCTTGTGATCTCCTTTCTAGTTCACCATACAGCTTTCAGTTGAACATAGCGACAAGGAGCAAGTGAGAAGGACAAATAACTTGTTTTATATGACCAGAGGGACTGAAACTGATTTTCTATCTGTTTTCCTACCGGGAGCTAGGGAATAGACCATACTTACATGCAGACAAGGCAAGTAAGAAAGAGTACATTTAAAGTTAAATGGTTAAAAACAAATGTAGACTCTGCTCCAACTACTTTTGTGTGTGTGTGTTTTTTTTAGATGAGGTCTTGCTCTGTTGCCCAGCCTGGAGTGCAGCGGCACAATCACAGCTCACTGCAGTTTCAACCTCCCAGGCCCAAATGATCTTCCCAACCCAGCCTCCAGAGAAGCTGGGACTACAGGCATAGGTCACCATGCCTGGCTAATTTTTTTTTTTTTTCTCGCTCCAGTGAATTCTCATTAATTCCTGGAAGGATGCAACCTTGTTGGTGGTAGAGGTGGGAAACAGGAAAGTAGATGAATTAAACTGTAAATCTGTCTTGACTTAATAGCTTCTGTTGACCTTGTAACCCTGTAAAAGTTCAGTATAATTTGTTTCTAGAAAAATCTTATCCCAAGAAAAGGGCAGAATCTATCACCTACATTCACATATAATTCAGAATATCCTGTAAAAAGTAGAATTTAAATTAGCAATTTCAGATGCTCTAACATAAATTGCAAATTCTATGATTTTCTTTAATATTTATAAAAAATAATTAAGGGAAAGGGCTCAGTAAATAAGAGGAATGACTTACAAATTGTTGATTCTATTGGGCCATAGATGTAGTGGGTTTCATATCGAGTTGATAGAACATCAGTGCCAATCTTTGCAACTTTGGCCTGGAGAGAAAGGAAAGTTAGAGTGAAATAATAGAATACTGTGTAAATACCAAATAATATGTAATTATGGATGTATGCAATTTTTTAATGGAGTCTTACAGATTAGTCACTGTGCTTAGCCCTTGATTTTGAGTTTCAAGACTCATAACAACCCTATAAGGTGGACAGTACTATTTCCTGGTTACTTGCAACTGGTGAAGCTGGAATTCAGTTCCTGGTTTTAACAAAACCAAAGCCCATACATACATATATATGTAAATATGTAAATTACTAGGGATGAAAAAAAGTCAAATTTACTAGTTATTTGGCATTTGAAGATCAAAAGAAAATAAATGGTTAAATGAGAAACTTATTTTCAGTAATATATGTGGTAATTATGAAGACTTGGCTGGGCACGGTGGCTCATGCCTGTAATCCCAGCACTTGGGGAGGCCGAGGTGGGTGGATCACGAGGTCAGGAGATTGAGACCACTCTGGTTAGCATGGTGAAACCCTGTCTCTGCTAAAAATACAAAAAATTTGCTGGGCATGGTGCCATGTGCCTGTAGTCCCAGCTACTCGGGAGGCTGAGGCAGAAAAATCACTTGAACCAGGGAGTCAGAGGTTGTAGTGAGCCGAGATCGCGCCACTGCACTCCAGCCTGTCAGAGCAAGACCCTGTCTCAAAAAAATTAAAAATATAAAATATACATTATTTTTTCTATCAATATTTTTTGGCTTCAGATAATTGTCTTTTCTGACGATTTCTCTAGTTTATTCCATGTTTTACATTCCTTGGTCCCTAACAGGCTCATATTGCTACAGGATCTTCTCTACTCATCTGACTTCAGCATACCAAGGGAAGAAGGGCGGTTGACCACTCTTTAAAATAGTTGTTAATTAGGGTGTCTCTTTCAGAATGGCATTTTGTCATGACCTTTTAATACACGTTAGTGTTTTGTGCTATGAGAGTGATTGTCAGAATGAATTTTAATGGAATATAGTTCCTAACATATTTGCACTTACAAGTAAAGATTTTTAAAAGATGATATGTGTAATGTATATAACCAAGAATTTTTCTTTTTCTCAATCAATTTAGTTGCTATGCAAAGAACTCTCATTTTACTCAAAGTGTTTTTTTTGTGGATATGCATTTTTTTAACCCATAATGTCATTTTCCTAACAGTGGATTGAAATCACAGTGCTGTATATTTGTATGCATTAATTGAACTCATGCACTCAGATTATCACATAGATTGGATAATAAATGACTACGGGCCATATATTGCTGGTATGTTTTCTTTGTTGTATATATGGAGATGATTTTAATGACTGATTCAGATCTCTGCTCCAATTAACATTAAATGCTGTTGTGCTAAATACAATGAACTGAGGTCAAAATGAAAATTGTAACCTTTTAATTTTATAATATTTTATGAGGCAATATTTGGACCACAGCTGTTACCGGAAGTGCTATATTTGCCAATCACCATGGGATCTGGGCCACTAAACTTTTTCTGTTTTATTTATTTTCTTCTATAGCAATTCAAAATATTTATCCCTCTATCCACACATTCACTCTGTTACTTCCTGTGATTCATTGGAACCCATATGCAGACTTTTTTTTTAAAGCTCACATTATCAAATCAGTTTTTATTAATAAAAGGTACTTAATGGATCATAGTTTTGGAAAGATAACGTATTCTTAGTGAGGAAGCTTCACAAACATTTATAGTCTTCTTTGGATAGTAAAAGTATAATTTCCAAGTTTATCAGGAGGATAAAAATACAATGTATATTCTTAAATCTGATATCTGGGGGGCAGGACTAGTGAATGTCTTTGCTGTTCTATTAGGCTTTTTCCATGCATGGTTTTACCGTATGACCTATGGTAACTCTTAAACCCCACAGGGAACTGTGTCGTAATAGGCTTCTATTGTGCCTTGCATAGACATTTCTTCCCGATTTGTTTTTCCTCCTGAGAATCACATTAAAAGAGTTTATTATCTATATACTTTTGTCAATGAAAAATTCAAGATCATGATTTTAACTTCAAGGCAAATTTCATTAGTTCTTTTCTTTGACATTAAAATGTGAAATTCTTTCAACATACCCTAGTTAATGAAGAATAGACTGAAGGTCAATGGTGGTGTCGATGCATTAAGCGCAAACTTTTGTCTACGTACCAAGTCCTTGTGGTTAGGTGGCAGTTTTGACGTATATCCATAGGGAAACAATAGCATCTGGGAGTAGGAATGGAAGGTGATGTAAGCCTTGATTTCATTCAGGTGGCTTCTAATGAAATCAGTGAAAGCTTTCGTCTCTTTCTCGGACTCTGGTGCAGAGCCCCGATAATTATCTGCACATGGGTCATTGGTATTAGGAATGGCTGCAGAAGACATAAGTGGATGAGACCATAGTCTGCTCCCCATCCATACAGCTCCTACCTCTTCTAATGTATTATAGATTCACAGAATGGTTTAAATGTTTTGCCTTTCATGTTTACAGGGCTGCTTCAATGTCCCTTGTATCATAGTCACTACAGATTAACATTTCACACACATGCCAGATTGTAACAGACTTAGCCCACTGGAATATTCTGAGCTTTGTTTATTTCCTTGTCCTTTCCCAAGGCCACAGGAATAATAAATCAGCAGCAGCCCATGACTTGGAGCCAGATAGACTCCAGTTCTAATTCAACCCCAGCTCTAATGCGCTGGGGGCTGGTGTGAATTACCTTCTCTGGGCAAAAGTTTCTTCAGCCTTTTTCAGCAGAAAGCTCTCAATTAGGGATAGCTGCTGCTATTATCATGTTCATTATGGCAGAATACAGTTAAGAGCTCAGGTGATATTTTCAACAAAATTAGGCACAGAAGAAATATATAAATTGGGGCAATGGTAATTTCTCCTTGAAACTATGCAGTGATAAAGTCATAGTTGTATAGCAACTAAAGCATCGTCTGATGTAGCAGGCCTCTGCTTATCATTGTATTTCTATTACACTTTTTCGCTTTCTTTGCTCCAGATGACTCTTTTCACTATATATCTGAAAAACCGTCTCTATGTTGCTTTTAACTGCTGACATTTCTCACATCAGGAAGCAGAGGAATCTGAGCAGATTATCTGAATTTTTGTACATTTGGATTGTGCTTAATTATTAGCAAACTAGATGTAGTAAGTAAGAGATGGTTTGATAAACAGTCCGTTCCTCCTCATTTCCTTCCACACAGCAAAACATCCCTCAATGGTAGTGATGATTGTCTTTCATGTTACAGATACAAAAGTGAACACTCACTCTAAGCATAACCATTTTTACTGAACAAGTAGGTGTTTTAGTTAAGCTTGGGGCCTAAATATTCCTTATAGCAATTTTCCTTGATAGCAAATCTGCTACTCACAGTCCCATGAAGCATTAAAATTCCTGTTGAGGTCAGTGCCGATGCATTTGGAGTTTTGGTTCTTGGAACGATTTTTTCTCCACATGCGGTTCTGCCAGATTGAATGATGTAAGTGTTTACACAAGATCAGTTTGCATTTTTCAATTTGATCATTTCAAATTCTCTCTGCAGGTGTCTGCAACTTTATTTGAAATCTATCTAGTTAACTTGAGGCCCTTTATTATAAAAAGAAAAAATACTGTTTTCTTATAATTTGTAATATTTTCAGAATCATGGTTTTTAATATTATATCCTTGGGCTTTGATGAAATAATTCAGTTAATTTTAAACACTGTTGTTTAGTTCTCAGTATTAGAAGATGACTAATGGTGTTCTGAAATTAACCATAATTTAAATTATAACTTCATTAGCTTTTTCACCATATATAGATTCAGATATAATGCAGGTCAAATTTTTACTGTTGGAGCATTATTTGCAGAAAATAACTTGATGTGACAGTGTCTGTCTGAGAGTTCTTATTTAGCAAAAGCAGGATAATAAAATGTACTATGAAAAGACAAATGGGTATCCGTATCTCTCTTTTATTTCTTTTTTGATTCGATGATTCTACCTCAAATTCTATTCAAAATTGATGAAATACAAAGGTTTTTGTTTTAAAATCAATTAATTGACTTTATTCTTAGCTAGATATGCCATATCGTATAATGCAATCATACATTTCCTCTATAATTACTACTTTATTTCATTTTTCCACATAACTAGCTTCAGCAGCAAAAATTTTGTATTATTTCAAGGATACCTATGCAGCCAAGAAATCATACTTAATTTGAAACTGAGTTTTAAAAAAACATAATTTTCTGAATTAACATTAACTAGTTACCTAAACCCTAAGCTGAATGCATAACAATGTGTATTAAAGCCAGTAAATAATATCTAAATGCATACAAGAGAGTAGAGAGCAGTACCTTTGTCCATGACCAAATATATCCATCAACATTGAACACAGGAAGAATGTAAAAATTCATTCGATCCAAGAGTTTGGTCATAATTTTGTTTCTCCCATAAGTTTTGGTTGCCTGTAGGAGGAGAAAAAAAAATTAAGCTATTGGTATGAAGTTTAGCTATTATGTGGAAAGCTGTGGTTATAATAGTAATAACTTGAATCACTTCCCAAGATCACATGCTTTCAAACGTATTTTCCTTAAAATGAACAAAAATGAACAATCCATGTAGATTACAGGGGGGAAAAACCTAACTTATTTAGACTAATGACATTAATGGAAATGAACAGTCTTTAAAGGAGCATTTAATTATCGAGACCTGTAGTGTTCTAAATGTAGCATGAGAGAGATGTTTCATAGAAAGATTGGAAGCCAAATGGAAAATTTGTA
>NW_012101255.1:4755377-4757635 GCF_000951045.1 Mandrillus leucophaeus
AAAAAAAAAAAAAAAGAGTGAGTTATTTTACACTCAGAAAGGAAACTTAAATATGAAAATTCCAAGTACATGTGTGACCAATGTATTATCTAAACAGGAATTAAAATTAAATATCTATGTTTTGAACTCACTGAAGAAAAGTTACATTTGTAGGTTATGTGAAGTTTGTTTCAGATTTTCCACACTTGACTATAGGAAAAACTTTCATATGATAGCCCAAGAAAAGTTTGAGTTTCATAAACTCTTAGCTTGAGTTTAAGAATTGTTTGAAGGGAAGGTGTCAATTTCATAAAAACTGTAATGATGAGTAAAATTCAGAGCATTTCTTCCCTGACCAGCACCAAGTGTGGGCTCTTCTAGCTAAGTGGAATTGCGTGTTTGGAAAGGATGTCGCCACTCAGTGAAGTGCTGGAAACTAGGCAGTCAAAGGAGAATTGGGAGAGTCTTCTGATTCACTTACCTGATAGACAAACCACTGGCAGAATGCTGGGGAGACCCATTCTCGTGCATGAATGCCACAATCCATAAAAATAGCCTTTCTTCTTTCATTCTTTTTTCCAATCTATTTAAAAATAAACTTGAGATATTGTTTTGAACAAATTCACACATTGATCCCTTCTTGACCAATAACTCATTCATATTCTCAAAGCAATTCTTTCCCCTGTCTATTGTTGAATGAGAACCATGTATGCACATATTGTTCTCAGAAGGGACTACGGGACATATCCTTAGATGTCTATCCATAATTCATAATCTATTACAATGTATATTTTTCAAAAAATTTTTCTAGTGTCAGGGCAGCTGGTAGGATTTTGAAAAAAATTTGTAGTCCATTGTTTTTATTTTATTACTAACATCCTGTGTTCTGAGAAATTGATTATAAAGTCACTTTTGTTTCTGCCATTTCCTTTTGCTTTTCTGGTTTTGTAAACTGGGGATATTTACCCTGGAGTGGAGAAGATCTTGTGTTGTGTTGGAGTGGGGAAGGGAATTAGTACTGGTTACTTGAATGGCTGCCATTTTGAAGAGAGTGCAGATTTGTTTTGGGTGATTGGAGATAATGAATGAATGGGGATTCAGGATGTGGATGGGCTTCTCACTTGTTAAGTGGCTGCTTCAGGGAGCAGTATCTTTGGATGTGCAAAAATCCAGCAGCAACAGAATGGAAATTGTTGGCTCTGTTTTAGGGAACCCTCCAGCAATACAGGGTTGAAATGCCTAATATACTGTTCTACAGTCCTATGAGGCTATGATATTTAAATTCCTTTCATGACATTTATTCATCAGTTTCGCTGCATTTTAAGGGGTGAGGGTTTTTTATACCAGAGACATCACAGACTCTCGTAATAAAGCTGTGTGATGAAATATTTGTTTGGGTTTGTCCACTGTGCAATCTCTGACAAATGTTTATCCAGACACTTTCTTGGTTCCACCAAAACCACCTGTCACTTCTATTCTTTAATGGATGTCTGGAGCTTAAATAGTCTTTCAGAGATAATATGTATTGTCTCAAAAATGACTCAGTTGTATTAGAAAGTAACTTTTAAATTCATGTTTTTCAACAATAATAAGAACTAGTGGTTCTTGCATTATTTTTACCTTCAGGACATAGAGTGGATTATCTTCAACAGTAGATCCAATTTTAATACGGGAGACCATTTCAGGATGCTTATCCATCATCTTTTCAGTCCAAGCCACTATCTTAAGAGCAAAATCAATTTTGCAAAATTAGAATAAAAGAAAATAAAATGACAATAAATATTAAGGGTAGCTTAAAAAGTACAGGCATTTTATACTGTACCTTTTCCCAGTTGTTGTATTTTGCATAGCTGTGCCTGCCTGGGATATCTTCTTTAACATCAAACTGTTTCTCAATCTCTTCTTGTAGATCATGAATCAAGATTCTGTTTGACAGGGGAATGATAAAATACATGTTTTATCATGAGAAAGGAAAACACAGTTATCTTTCATTTGCAGAAAACTTCTCTTCCTTCTCCTGTATCTTTAATCAAGTTTGCTCTGTTTCTTCATTATTCTCCTCTGTCTATCTCCTTTAGACATGTCATATGTCTGGCTTCTGATCTCCCCATTTATCTGGAGCTGTGCTGTCCAGTATGATAGTCTCTAGCCCCATGTGCCTACAGGACATGTGATGTGGGGCTTGTCCAAGAGTAGATTGCTGTATGTGTAAAATATATACCAGATTTTGAAGATAGTATAAAAATTATATAAATTATCTCACTAATAAGTTTTATATT
>NW_012101255.1:4760125-4760760 GCF_000951045.1 Mandrillus leucophaeus
ATATGTTAAATATTATTTAACAGCTGTAGGAGATTTACAAATACCCTCACAAAAAGCCTTGTTTGTCTTATTTTAGATAGTGTTCTAAAAATCTTGTTTAACCTAGGAGGAATGCATTGAATCTAGGGAGAATGACGTGCTGAAAGCAAGCAGCGAGCACACTGTTCAGTAGGTGATAGCTGACAGCAAAAAGAAAAAGAAAAAAAACCAGAAAAGTAAAAAAACTCCCTAGACAGAAGGACTTAGAAAACATGGGTTAGTGGTCTTACAGCACAGTATGAAAATTCATATTGATAATGATAACTATTTACCCAAAGGTAAACCATATTCAATATACTCTATTTTGCAGGGCAGAAAAATTATCGTTTATAATGGGACTGTTTCCATAAAAATGTTTAAAAGAAAGGATTTCTTGAAGTTGTACTTGCCTGAACAATTTTCTTATTTGGCTTATCTCATTTCTCATTGACTATATAAATAAAGGAATTACTCAACTCTTGGCAATGAAATGCACATGTATTTTTTTTCTGCTGTTAGTGATGAGTCCTGGATGCAGGAAAATGTCTATTTTTAAATATTCATTCTAGTCTTTGAGACAATATCATGTACTCTTTCCATCACCATAAATCTTATCA
>NW_012101255.1:4760810-4761782 GCF_000951045.1 Mandrillus leucophaeus
TAGTACTCCCCATCCTTCTCCAAAACACACACACATCTACGTCCACATAAACACAGGCAACAAGGGATACTTTCATGCACACATCTACAGACCATACCTTATAATTTCACACCTTGAGAACTCTGAGAAGCTTGAATAATAATGATAATTATAATAGTAAGCAGGTGCTTAGCACTTACCTTGTGCCAGGCATCGCTCTGACCTCCATATGTACATTACTAATTCATTTAATCTTCATATGAGATTATTATACTTATCTTCAGATGAGAAAAATGAGGTACAAAGTGTTGAAATAATGTGCCTATAGAGATGTATCTAGAAAATGGCTAACAAGATTTGGAGGGGGCGAAATAAGAGATGGGAAAAATCACTGGGAGATTGATGTTGAGGGTCAAGAGGCTTACACCTTATCTTCCTATTTTCTTTTTCTTTTCTTTTCTTTTTTTTGAGATGGAGTTTTGCTCTTGTTGCCCAGGCTGGAGTGCAATGGGGTGATCTCGGCTCACCACAATCTCCACCTCCCGGGTTCAAGCGATTCTCCTGCTTTAGCCTCCCGAATAGCTGGGATTACAGGCATGTACCACCACGCCGGTTAATTTTGTGTTTGTAGTAGAGATGGGGTTTATCCATGTTGGTCAGGCTGGTCTTGAACTCCTGACCTCAGGTGATCTGCCCACCTCAACCTCCTGAAGTGCTGGGATTACAGGCATGAGCCACTGCGCCCGGCCTCATCTTCCTATTTTCATCTCTTTCTGAGCCATCTCATGTCATCATTTTATAGAGTCCAATGGCTGTAATGGTCACCTGATGGTCACTCATACTTGAATCTCCAGGTATAGACTCTCCTCTGAACCCTAGGCTTACATATCCAACTGCCTACCTGACGTTTTCACTTGGATTCAGATATCCATATGTGTAATACAGGCCAGGTACAGCTTTATACACATTATTTAATTAACCTTGTCAGTATTA
>NW_012101255.1:4764130-4768561 GCF_000951045.1 Mandrillus leucophaeus
CTCTTGGCAATGAAATGCACATGTATTTTTTTTCTGCTGTTAGTGATGAGTCCTGGATGCAGGAAAATGTCTATTTTTAAATATTCATTCTAGTCTTTGAGACAATATCATGTACTCTTTCCATCACCATAAATCTTATCAAATAAGGAAGCAGTGAGTGACCTGTGTTCAGACCTTCTTGGGTTCCAACCCCAGTTTGCCTACATAATACTAAATGTGATCTTGGGCGGCTTAGTTACCCTCTGAACCTCAGCTTTCCAACTTTTACAATTGTGGTGACCAGGCTTGTGGAGAGAATGAAATGAAGTAAAACCGAAGTGCTTGGTGGCCTCAGGCCATTGAACTTCCAAATAATAGTGAAGTTGGGTCACAAAATCGACCACCATTTTATAGTCGTAACACGTTTTTAAAGCAGGCTTTGATGGTATGTAGATGTTTGACTCTTTGATTTCTTCAATTTCTTACAATAATGAGCTATAATACTGACACTGCTGAGCTCCCCTCTACTTGTTGGTTTCTCCTTGCTGATTGACTGACTGATCTGAGTTCTGATGTGGAACGCAAATGCCGTATTCCCCTAATTAGAGTTTATTTAGCATGTGGGACCAAGTACTGGTCATGAATATTGATTCCTATTAGCAGCACTGACAAGCACATCATTATGTACATTATGTATATTGTATCTAATTCATTGTATGCTTTGCTTTTGACTTATGATGAATCTAGGATTTCTGAGAAAATAAACTTGTGGCAGCAATTTTGGAATCAGGTGGAGCATGTTGCACTGAAACTCACACAAAGCCTGGGAAGGTTTGAAATTATATTTTGGGTGATCATTACAGACATAATTAATTGTTTTAAGCTCTAAAGAGGGCACATGGCTTTTGCTCCACCTGCATTAATAGAAGTGAAGGAACCAGGCAGAAGAGAAATTTTATGGTCCCAGAGGTTGATTTGTAACATAAGGCAGTATTAATTAGTCACAGGAAGCTTGTATCTAAGAATATTTTTAGACTTACACGTGTCAATTTAGCTCTTGTGATAACAATAGCAGCAAACACACACACACACACACACACACACACATATATGCACACAAAAAACAGGGTGAGTTGAAGTTCAATCTTTCCACAAATGATGCAGCTGCATGAGAACATCAGAAAGGTGCCAGGTTGTTGCTGATAGGGACTAGAAATTAAGGCTGGAAATTAAGAATTGGAGCCAGATGTTATTTTCACGAGCCCTTTCACTAACCAGCAGCCAGGCATAAACAAATGAAAACAAATTACTTTTTCTCAAATATTATTTTGTGCTCCAAAATTTGCTTAATTTGTTTAACAAAATTCCTAAATATAGGTGAAAGGATAAATCATTATCACTGGGGATTGAATAATACAAATGGTTAATGTTTACTGAACCTTCCTTATGCGCCAGGCACTTTTCTTGGCATTGTATTTAGATTTTATCACTCAGCATGATTAACTGGGTACCATTATCAGCCCTTGTTTTTATGAAGGTTTGGCCAATTTCCAAAATGGACACAACTGTTGAAATACAGAAGTTGGAATTTGAACCTGGAGGGTCTGACATCAGCACTCTAGCTGTGAGCCATTGTGCAATAGTGCCTTCATCATCGAATGAAATCCTTGGGTATTGCCGTCAGACTCTAGTCTCCTTAGTCTTCGGAGGTTGGTGCACGGTTGGCCCAATCAACCAACACTCATGGAAGTCTGTGTCCCAAGATCAGGGAGCAAGTAAGAGGTTCAGAGAAGAGATGAGATAAATTTTACTTTGACAGTTTCAAGGCTCCCATCCTTTGCTGCTTTTAGAAAGCAGCAAAGAAGGACTGGAGAACTGTGGGCCAATGTATGTGACCATCATAGGCTCTGGGGTGTGTGTGTGTGTGTGTGTGTGTGTGTGTGTATGTGTGTGTGTGCATGTGCATGCACTGGGGAAAGGTGTTTCAGGAAGGCAGAGTCACTGTCAGGGTGCCTTATAAATGGGACTGGATTCTCCTGATGCCTACATTACATCAGGATATGGTGCTATTCAAAAAGCATGGTTTCGGATTTCTATAAGATTCAATATCCTCCTGGTAACTCCCTAATTTGGTTACCACACATCAAACTCTACACTTACTGACATGGATTTCCCAAGGTTTGAGGAATACTACTCATTTATTCACTGGGAGGAAAATGGAGCATCTGGTGATAGCTTCTAGTTATTCCCTGTTTCAGTATATGTGCGTGTATTCATAGAAGTAAAGGACTAGGCAGACAGAAACTTTATGATCCCAGTCAATCTTCATGAAACGCTTATGAAATAGGTTCCATTATTATTCCCATTTTATAGATGAGGTATGAGGTAAAGCAAAGTTTAATAAATTGCCAATGTTAAATACCTAATGCATGGCTTCAATGGGACTGGACCCAGATAGCCTTGCTTCAGAACCTGCTTTCCTACCTTCCACACTCCTGTTTGTCACATGACCAATTGTAACTTCAACATTTGTAGCATGTAGCATGTTGTAGTATAACATGCATGTTATACTCTTAGGTAAGTAATATGTAAAAATGTGAAGCAGAAGAAAAAAATGAATGACTCATTAGAATGATTTGATTGAAACACTTGATAGGACTGTGTATATCCACGGAATATGAATTTGTATCTGACTGAACATTATTATTAGGCAGGTAGACATTAATATGAGGTTGATTATCACTGTGTCAGTTTGGCATAGATCTCTTTTGCATGTCTCACATAATCTTATATGGATCCTAGTAAGATTTTACTTAATTGTACCATTTGAGTTTTCTTATTATATTAATAGCTGTTTTCTGAGTTACCTTTCATTAACAACTCTTTATTTTCTAATTTTAACCTTTTATCAAAGAAAAGACAGTGTTAAAAATTGACTATCTAAAATGTAAACAATGTTAAAAACACTAGGAGTTTTAACTGCTGAATCCAAGTATAGTGTCTTCCCCAGAGGCTCAGTCCAATGGACATGCTTTCCCTTGGATATTTGTTCTCCAGTCTGTTTGGGTTTGTTAGTATATCCATGTTGTTTGTTTTTTGAACTTGGACTTTTATGATTTTATAAATAAAAAAGGAAACAAGTATGTTACTTTAAAATAAAATCTGGCTTACTAACTTAATTTTCTAAAAATTAAAAAAAAATCACACAGGTACTTTAAACCAAAGAGTGGTTGATATATACTATCTAATGAAGGGTGTCTAAGTAAATCATTGTGTCAAACCAGCCTCGGTTTAATTCAGCCTGGTGCCTGGGTCCGACCAGATGTTTCTGTTCTTAGAACTCTTTTCTGTTCTTAGAACTCTTTTCTGTTACTGACTGACACCAGGCAATACATATAATTAATATGCAAATAAAATTATCTATATAATTAGTACTTGGAGACAAGATTTTAAATAGTTCTTGCCTGCACATATCAGTTTACATATTTATATTTCTGAGGGAGGTAACTAATTATGTGGCTTTCCCATAACTGTGACTGATTTGGGCCACTTTCTAGAATTCATGTTTTAATTTCATAAAACCAATTTTTATAGGTAATTTAACACTTTGGTTCTTGATGTAGATAGCAAGAAACTCCTTTGTCATAAGATAAAGTGAAAAACACACTAATTTGAAGATCTGGATTTAGACATCTAGCTGAATGAGAATCATTTCAGGCTAGCAGAGGCCTAGAGGACCAAAGGACAAAAAAGGCTGATGTGAGCTATTTGATAAATTGGAAGGATGCTAGCTGCCTGCTTAGATGTCGTACAGTGATTTACTCCACTATCCATGCTCATGCCAAACAACTAGCTTTTCTAGATACATTTTCTACATTATAATTGCATTAGAGGGCTATTAAGGAAAACATAATACCTAATTCTTTACCTTGCTGTTCAAGCCAAATTATATAAAATTTGGCCACACCTCTACTTTATTTTAGCTTGGGCTGAGTGCTTTGTAAGAATTAGTTTATCATAGGAATCCAGACCAGGTCTATATTTTTGAAGTAAAGTGAAGAGTGTGATAATTTAGGCACATACACTAGAAAGTTGGCAATGAAGTGAGTGAATCAAGAGACACAGTAGGCTGGGCGCGGTGGCTCACGCCTGTAATCCCAGCACTTCGGGAGGCCGAGGTGGGCAGATCACAAGATCAGGAGATCGAGACCATCCTGGCTAACACGGTAAAACCCCATCTTTACTAAAAATACAAAAAATTAGCCTGGCATGGTGGCAGGTGCTTGTAGTCTCAGTTACTCGGGAGGCTGAGGCAGCAGAAAGGTGTGAACCCAGGAGGCGGAACTTGCAGTGAACCGAGATTGCGCCACTGCACTCTAGTCTGGGTGACAGAGTGAGACTCCGTCTCAAAACAAACAAACAAACAAACAAAAAAACCAAAAAACACACAAT
>NW_012101255.1:4769416-4770750 GCF_000951045.1 Mandrillus leucophaeus
AGATGGAGTCTAGCTGTGTCGTCCAGGCTGGAGTGCAGTGGCGCTATCTCGGCTCACTGCAACCTCTGCTTTCTGGGTTCAAGCGATTCTTCTGCCTCAGCCTCCCGAGTGGCTGGAACTACAGGCACATGCCACCGTGCCCGGGTAATTTTTGTATTTTCAGTAGAGATGGGGTATCACCATATTGGCCAGGCTGGTCTCTAACCCCTGACCTCATGATTCACCTGCCTTGGCCTCACAAAGTGCTGGGATTACAGGCGTGAGCCAGCATGCCTGGCTGACACATTTTAATTTCTAAATTATGCATTGATTTATGATATTCATTGCTGGGCTCCCTTCTCGTTCACTGCCCAGGGCCCAGACTGTGCATGGCCCATGGTTGCTGCTCAATATATTAAAATTTTCTCTTATTTCTCCGTGGGGCCAGAATGACTCATTTCTGCATCTCTGGCTATTTGAGATTCCTTTCTCTTTGATTTAAACCTTATTCGACTGCTCTGCTTCTGCTTTCTCTGAGGAAGAATTTTTTTCGTAAAGAATTATTTATTGCTGTATTTCTGACATACCAATGGTTTTTTTTTTTTTTTTTTTTGGACTCCTTTTATGTATCAGGAAAATTCAAATACATAAAAAGAGGCCAGTACCAGTAGCTCATGAGCTCTGGGCCGATTACCTGTCAGTAGTGATGGCGTGTGGCTAACCCATTCATGCCTTGCTCACGTGGGCTCTGTGCTTACGAGGGACTGGTTTTGGAGATGGTAGATACAGGTAATTGTTATTATTATAGCTAACAGCAAATGTAAGGTAGATGTTGAACTGCCAAGTTTGATTCTATCACCTCTGTAAACAGGCTTCGATAATGTGTTTGGAAGTAGCTGTGATCTGTATCTTACAGAAAGAGCTTTTGTTTTGGGGGGCCCAATTAAACATAGTTCCATTATAATACTTTCTTCTACTTCAAGGCTCCCCAAAGCTTTGAATATCCAACACATTTCAATATTTGCCAAGGACTTACTCATAGTGCATTTTATTTTGATCCAAGGCAGACTGGATGGCTTGGGATTCCTTCTCACTAACTCGGAAATCCACTGTCGTATTAGCAGCTACGTGGTGGGTGGCACCTGGATACCAGAAGTCAAGCTGCAGAGATAAGCTCAATGTTAGTCAGAGTTTATTTGCTTACCCAACACATATTGATTAAGAAATGATCATGTCTCATACTCTGTGAAAGGAATTTGGGGCTCAGCGTAGCTAAGATATAGACCCTTCTTTTAATAAGCTTATGGGATTTTTGCAAATATACTTAAGAACTGTTGAATATTAGGGAGGAGGAA
>NW_012101255.1:4771630-4788506 GCF_000951045.1 Mandrillus leucophaeus
CTACTTGGGAGGCTGACGCAGGAGAATTGCTTGAACCTGGGAGGCGGAGGTTGCAGTGAGCTGCGATCTCGCCATTGCACTCTAGCCTGGGCAACAAGAGCAAAACTCCATCTCAAAAAACAACAAAAAACAAAACAAAAGCAAAAACAAAAACAAACATTGAAAAGATTCCAGTTCTTGTGGTTCTTCAAAATCATACTCAATTGTGAAACTAAATGAAGTACAAGTCCCCAGCCTGGGAAATGTGAAGGAAAAGCTCAATTTCCACCCCTGCTTGTGCATGTGTCCAGGTCTGCCTGGCTGTTTCTTAGTTGAGACCCCCTCTACCTCTAGGTCAATCAAGTGACAATATGAGGCTGCTATGAACCAACCAATGTTTGTTTATTTTGATCAAAAAGTTACAGCATGAGTTGGACATATGAGAGATGTAGTGTGATGCAAAAGCAAGTTAGGCAGAGCCAACTTATCAAAATAGACATTTCTCTGTTCTAGCAGGGTAATGTGCCGCAGAAGCTTAGAGCTTAGTGAACTTTCATTAAGCACAAGGCACAGAGCTGGGTGCCACAGTTGTAGAGACTAATAAGGGACTTTTGAGATGTGAAAGGTTTGTTGTGGAACACAATCAGACATTCATGTTTCTCACATGTTAACCAATGCCAGAGGAAGGATCTGGTGTTCCAGGAGCACAAGGAGCAGCCAAAACTGAGTCATGAGAGTTGATGAACAGAAGAGACTTCCTGCAGGAGACACTGCCTGAGTTGGATCTTGAGAAATAAGTAGGACTTACCCAGGTCAAAATGGAGAGGAACATATTCCTCATGAGAAAAGGTGTACAGGGCCAAGGTGGGTGAGATTTTGGTGTTTATGGGGCTTGAAAGGTGCAGAAGAAGGTGGATGAGCATTGAAGAGGTTGGGAGTTTGGCCGATCATAAAAGGTTCTGAATGCTATACGAATACCAACAGAAAATGCTTCTGACCGGGCACGGTGGCTCATGCCTGTAATGCCAGCATTTTGGGAGGCCGAGAAGGGTGGATCACTTGAGGTCGGGAGTTTGAGACCAGCTGGGCGACGTGACAAAACCCCATCTTCACTAAAAACACAAAAATTAGCTGGGAATGGTGGTGGGCACCTGTAATCCCAGCTAATAGGGAGGCTGAGGCAGGTGAATCACTTGAACCTGGGAGTCGGAGGCTGCAGAGATTGCACCACTGCACTCCAGCCTGGGTGACAGAGTGGAATTCTGTCTCAAAACAAAAACAAAAATAAACAAAAAACACTTCTGTGATGCTTAATATAGCAGGCCTGCTTCTGAGTGCTACCAGAAGCTTATTTAGTCTTTGAAGCAACCCTAGGAAGTAGGTATGATTATTATCCTCATTTTATAGAAGAAGAAATGGAGACCCAGAGATGTTGAGTAACTTGCCTAAGGCTACAGAGGTAGTGTAGAGCTTGGATTTGAATGTAAGCATTTGACTTTGAAGAAAATGCTTTTTCCATACTAGGCTGCTTCTCAGCAATGACCCTCAAATGGAGGAATGCAATTGTCAAGTTTTAGAGTGAGCAATCAGGTTGCAATGCAGAGTTGGCTTTGTGGGTGGCAAGACTAGAACCCTGATTGCTAGCTAAGGGACTATGTAAATTGTCCTTGCAAGAGGCAGAATGAACATAAAGTTGGCAGTGGCAGTGGAATGGAGGGCAATGTGTGGATTTGAGAAATATTTGGGAGTTAGAATAGGCAGAGCCTTTGATTGATTTGTTGTAGAGATAAGAGTGTGTTCTACTGGAATAAATCTGAGATCCAGTTCTGGGTTTAAAAATCTGATGTGTAATCTTGGTCATTTAATTTTTTGTCTTTGCACTTTAGCTCTTCTGTTTCAAATGAGTTACATTATAACCCTGACATCAAGAATCTGTTGGAGAATTTGAAATGACATATGTGAGGTGGCTTGCACAACGTATTTAGGAGCAGCTGAATACATGATAAAATTATTTTAGACTGTTAGATTTTAAAGAATTGATCTAACTTTAAAAGTCTTTTTTGAAAATGTACCTGCTCTTGGAAAGGATCACATGTTGATATTTGCCAATGCCTCAACGTTTTTAGTTAGTACTCAAAGAGAAATTATGGCACCAGAGGAGATGAGGGTGGGAGTGGGGAGAATGGAGAGGGAATGGCACCAGTAGGCAAGAGAAAGATGCCCTGATAAGGAGGCTAAGAACAGCTCCTGATTTCACAGTTTTACTTGAAAAAACTTGGTGTTTGCAAAGCTTTTGGGAGGAAAAACAGAAGTGGTAGTCGTGGAAACCAAGACCAAAACCAGAACAGATGAAGTATTGGCCATTGGCTGAATTATCCAGATATCTCCTGCTTTCCCCTTATGTTCAATAGTCTTTTGTAGTCCCGTGGGCATTAACAGTAAAATAAGAAGAAGCATATTTTAGAGAACAGTAAGAAAAGATAAAATATCCCTCTAAATGCTTACCTCATTGGTTTTGGCCAAGTCCTTTATGATGTCTGCTTGTTTTTCATCCTGGGGCTTCACGCGGAACACCTTCTCCCTTTACAAAGGCAAATGAAAAAAAAACAAAAAACAGTGAACTGTAAGGAAACAACCTTTAATTCTCTTCCCACACAGAGACTGGAACACAGGAAGTAAGATTTACCTGTCAAAGCGGACAGGAGCAATTGCAAGAGTGGTAGCAATCAAACCCATGGGCAGGATAAGCATCATGATTCTTCTTTGCCTGCCTTGAGACCCTCTGGCAGTTTTATGCCTCAGTCCTTATCTTGATGAGCAGCTGATTTCCTCTTAGGGTTCTGTTGCACAAACTGTTCCCCTTCTTTGCCCACACTAGGTTTTTTTTTTCTAGCTGGGGAGGGAAAAACGCTAACCCACCAAGCCCATGCTACTTACCTACCTTTTGCAATATGAAATATCCATTTTACAGACACAGGATGGGAAACAAATGCCTTTAGCAAATAACTTGGTCAAGGTAACAGAGAAAGTATGTTCACAGAGCTGGGGTTTAATATTTCTGTCTGTTCTAAAATACTACTCTACCATTCTGCTTGAATTGAATGATAGAAGAAATCAGTTTTACAATTTGCACTTGGAGACCGAGATGAATTTGGGTATCTGGCCATAAAATCTTGGTGAGTGGTTTGTAATAATGTAAAATATGTTTTTGAAGCTAGAATGTAAATTGTGAAATTAAAAACATTTAAATTAGAAAATATAAACGTACTAAAAATGCTGTAAGTACTATGGCAAACATTGAAGTGTTCACTGTTTAGATTTTAGAATGATAACATTTTTGTTACATTTGTCCTGTACTTCTCTTGGTAAAGAAATAAACACTAAAGACCTAAAGCACTGCCCTAACTCTTTGTCCCTTCTCTTCTCTTTGTCCTCAGAGTCGGCCCCTATTTCTAAGGCAACTTGAGGACTCTTTGAGAGGAAGAAAATATCAATGCTGTAATGTTTATTAATTGGACACTGTCTTCAGAGCCTGGATGCTGTAATTGCCAAATAATGCCTTTTGAAAGTTGAATTAATGAAAGCCACCTATAGATCATTTAAAACCATCTCTGGAGGGATCTTTAGTCTTGAACACAACTTGATTAATTATGGGAGACTAATACCTTTACCTAGAATCATAGGTAACCTAAAAGAGTAACTGGATTTATCTAATCAGATAACTTATTAGAATTTCCTTTTTGAAAACCACCTCTTCACATTGACAAATGTATAGCTGACTGTATATAAAACTTCTCTGAGTCCTGACTGTGTATTATCAAAATAGTGCGGTTGGAGACACGCCCCTGTTGTATGTCCAGCAGCAGTAATTCCATTCTTCTCTGTCTGATGGGTGTGTGGTAGAACTCAAGACTTTTTTATTTCCCCAAATGGATTTTCCGGCTCCAGCCTTGCAGGTAAGGAAGAGGAGGGTTTTACAAGTGCCTTCATGTTCTTGACACTGGGCAAGCTCATCAGCACTGAGAATTCCCAAAGCAAATGCTTGCTCTATTTCTTTTGACTAAAGATACTTTTCCCTGGTCAAAAGTATCTTTAGTCAAAAGAAAGACCTTGACTTTGGGTTTCAAGAGACATCACTTCAATGTGGCTCCCACACACTAGCTACATCACCTTGAGCAGGCTGCCTAGTTATTCTGGGCCTTGGTTTCCTCATTTGTAAAATGGGAATGCTAATGTGCCTCTAACAAGTGGCTGTGAGGCTTAGTGAGACAGCATATGTTACAGACTTTGTGGTAGGTGCTAAGAAACATCTCCATGCTCTCTAGACAGTTGATAAAATGTTCATGTGCTGTTAACAGAGACTTACAGTTGGCCACTGCCAGCCTGCAGAACTGGTATCAAAATAGATCATGTGGTAGATTAAAGTGGTGGCCGTGACCTTTAGGGATAAAATATCTCTCTGTATTTGTTTTAATGTGGACTACTTCAAGATTTTTTAAAAATGTTATTGCTTTGTTTTTTAGAGTTTTATTTTCTGATTCTAAAAATTATAAATGCCCATTGAAAACGATTCGGGAAAATACAGGAAAGTTGAAAGAGGAAAAATAGAAATCCTTTTAATTTTAGAATTCTGTTATATTTTCTTGAAGCCTTTTCCTCTGTGACTGGTTTTAAAATTGTGTAGAGAAAGCTTCTATGTCTGTTTTTCAGGTCAAGTAGGAAGAACACTTTTATTTTATTTGGGGAATCTAGGTGAGTGCTTTGAGGACCCTGGTATTTCTCAGGATAAGACTTTGTTAATAAATAAAAGTATATCTTTGGCTTCTTAATAGATTACATATTGGCAATTTCTTGTTTCTGGAATACGATATAAACATGTGATGCATTTGAGACTCCCACTGCCTCTCCAATCTATTTAGCCTCTGAAGAAAAATACAATAGATGGATTTCAAGAATGTTCTAGAGCTTCTTCTCAGAACAAGTGCTATTTCTTGGCAAGCATAGATCAGTGCAGCCTTATATTACTGCATCAAGATTTATAAAAGGTCTTGGCATATGTGTGGGTAGGATGAATAATTGTCAAACACCATATCATTTTAGGATTGACTATGTAAGACCGTGATGTTTAACAGATTAAATCAACCTCTTTAAAAAGTTGGAGGTGAATACTTCAGGCAGCCATAATTTTCCATCTTTCTTGAACTCTGCACTTCTAGGGTATTTGTAGTAGTGTATGTCTAGCCATGATTTAAAATATCACCATATAGTTTAGCTATGCTTTTCTATATGTGTTTTCAATTGTTATCACTATACAAGAAATATCCTAGAAAATGGAAGTGATGCCTTAAAAAGGTGAACAGAAAAAACAGTAAAAACAGAAAAAAGTTAAAAAAGGAAAAAGAAAAGAAACAATAAAATGGAAGTATGATTTAATACTCTTCCAAATGATTTTTTATCTTCAAATTCAATCCAGTAAACTTCTGGAATACATTTACATATCTCACAAAAGGTACGTTGAAAGAAAAAATTGTTGCTTTTAGTTATGATCATTGGATTCTTAACATTGAAACAAAACTACTCTGCAAGTGCTGCAGAGAAATTTTTCTTAATTAGTTGCAGCAAAGGTGGCATTTGAGGACAGATATGTGGGTGTATATGATTCAGGCAGTGTCTGACCTTGTGGCGGGGGTTAGTAACTATCTGCTCCCATGAGATGACCTAAGAGGCTCAGCAGAACCCTTTTTTGCCCCCAAATTAACATGTTAACTTGCTATGGTCTGCCTTCTTTTCCTTCTAGAAATTCTCTCTTTGACCAATTGATATAGGTGAGCTTGCAAAATAAGATGAACAAATGGCATATGATTCTAGGTATGTAGGAATTCCATAATCCAGATGAGAAAATCAGTATTGCTATTTTCTACCCACATCATTTGCGAAAGAAAGATTCAGGGGCCACTCTTGTGCTGTTGGTTCACTGTTGCTTTGGGAGCTAAGAGCTTGGAGCTGAAGGAAAGGCTCAGGGCCTGCTCTGGGATCTCAGGTTGGGAGTGGGATAAAGGAGGGAGAAGAGGTATCCCCCCAACCTTGGGTTCTCAGGTGGGTAAGGCTGGGTGGACTCAGCAGTCTCTGATTAGCTGGTGAGACACTACTGCAGTGAGGACTAAGGCAGATTTCTCTTTCTGTTTTTCTTGGTTTTGCCCAGGCAAGTGGAAATTCTAGCCAGCTTCCTGTTAACTTTCAGCAGACAGTGGCTATAGTAAAAATTTCTCAGGTGCAGGACATCTCAGATACACGGGATTTCAAATAAGAATATTTGTATATTTGCTTTCCTATTCTTTGTTCCTACCCTTAAAACTTAAAACGCAGCCCACATATATTCCTAATTTCTATTTTAAAGCGTTCAATTTAGGGAATTAGGAGAGTTCTTTGTGGTTTGCCAAGATTTCCATACTTTGGGCCATAGCATCCCTTAGTCAGGGGTTGGTGTTACTTGCCAGAGATAGCACAAGGGAGTCTCCTGTGGAACAGGAGTTAATGATACACCTCCAGCAAGATTACCTCACTCAGGTAACTATGGCTATGTTAACCCTCCAATACACAAAGTTGATATAACTTAAAGAGTAGGAGGAAGAATATTTAGCTAAATTACATCTATTTTTTAATTACCACCAATGTTGCTGATAAATTAATGAGAATTTTTTTTTTCTTTTTTTGCAAGTATGGGTCTCTGTCTCTCTATTTAAATGATGTATTACTAAATGAGTTTGAAGGTGATTGTGTGACACATTGTAGCAGCTGCATTGCTACCATCTAGTGGACAATTAATGCAATTAATTATTCTTTGGCTTGACAACTTTCGCAAACCGTTGCTCCTTCAATGGATTCTCTTTATGAATAGAACACTGTTACAGATATTTTAAGATATCATGCCCAATATGGAGTCTCATTTTTCTTGAAGTCATATAGAAAGTAATGAGTTAATAGTCTATGAAAGTAGACTACAAAAAGTCTATAAAGTAATGAGTTAATAGTCTATTATTTTTAAGTAAGAGATGCCCCTAAATCATAACTTTAGTACATCTCATTCTATTTTAAAATTTGAACTTGGCACAATACTTCCCAACATTAGTATGTTCAATTCTAGTCCTGGAAAACTTCAAGTCCTGGAGTGATTTTTGCCACTTTTGTTGGTCCAAGTGGTCGAGTCAGGGTCCCTGGCATCCTCTTGTCTCATGTCTGATCTGCTTTCCACACCCTAGCCTAGTTGGTGTTCGAAAAACACTGTGACCATGTCATGGGTGACTTAATATCTTCCATGGATTTTCATTGTTCTTAGACCAGTGTCCCCAATCCTTAACATGACCTCTAAGCTCTGCCTGACATGGTTCCTACCACCCTTGCTTGCCTGTACACATGCTCTTCTTTACTCAGCTCTCTAAATTTCACCCTCAATGGCTTTCTTCTTACACTTTGGGATAGCCACAGGCCTGGAAGGGGTGCTCCCTTTGTGCAGCTAACTGTGATTTATTTGTCAGGTTACAGCACCTTCTGAGGGAGGCTTCTCCCCTACATCAAGCAGGTAGACTTTTTGTACGTTCTTTTTGTGTAGTTCATCCAGCACTTATTTGATTAACGTAAATTAGATCACTAATTAATACATTGTTAATTAATGAGTTAATTATTTGTGTAACGTCTGTCTTTCCTAAGGGCCTATACACACGTTAAGGGCAGACATGTTATCTTTCTTTTTCATTGTTCCATCTTCAATTGCTTAGCAAAGTGCATGGCATGTAGTAGACAGCTGACAAAATAACTTCAATGAGTGGAGACCAAAGCTAGACCAAGAAAGATGGTGTCTTTTCATGTATGCCAGGTTTTATAGTCCTGAATTTCCCTTTATATTTCTTCTTAGCTCACAAGCCTCCCACTGTAATCAGTGCATCTGCACCCTGATGGTCTTGGCCAGCACCCGAGGATGTTAACTCCTATACAGTTGACCGAATCCTCACTGTGCACGGCTTGCTTAGTCATTCATTCACAACGGTTTATCCCCAAAGAAGTAGACCATATGTCAGGTTTTCCAATGGTAATGATTCACTTTTATTATGATCAATATGAAAAGATCTACCTAGTTTAATAGACCCAGAAACTTAAAAGAAAGATTGGGATCTGTAAAACATCCAGGCAAACCAAAATAAGAATTCAAGAAAGAAAGGAAATGAAAAATGAGAATTTTGAAACAAGGCCATCAGCTTTCTCAACTAGTACAGGTGTTCCAGGACATAGCTGGCAATGTACTTGACTGCCAGCAAGGTTTCCTCGCAGGTAGCCCGGATCTGGGATTCTGGAAGGGCAAAGCCATATCTGCCTGTATCTCGGAGTTCAAGGGTGAAGGAATATCTGATTCCTTGATCATAAGCCCAGTCGTCAGAGCCCCCAGCAGCAGGATCTGAAATGTGCAAACAGCAATGAAAAAAACCTTTAAATCTAGGAAGGAGCTTTAAAAAATTGCCACTTTCTTTTTATCATTACAAATGTTTCACTGTGCAAAATATTTTGAGTAGGCCAATTTTCTAGTAAACTGGATCATAAATGTTTTGGGGGCCGTTTTAAAAAATTACTCCAATCTTATTAAATGTATCACCACGTCACTTTGTAGAAATGATGTGTTTAATACTTCAGAAAGTATGTAGTCTGTAATGCAAAATTCCCAGTGTACTTGTATGCTATGGTGAACTATACTTTATATGTGAAACGATGTGTATTTCTCAGGAAAATAAGGAAAGCTGTGTGATGATTGGCAAGAGGAGAAGACTCTAAACCCGGCTGAAACTATGCCAAATGATAAGATTGAAGAAGCTGAGGGCAGGGCTATGCCTTCATTTTCGTATTTTTAGTGTTTATCTAGCATAGGGCCTGGCGTAGATAAGGTACTTGTTGTTAATTTATTCAATAACAATCATGTTGTCACTGACACATAAAATATGTATTAATTAATTCATTTGTTCATTTATTCACTCATCTGTTTTTTCAGTCAACAATTGTATAGCCCCCACGGAACAGCAGGCTATGGCCTCAACTCTGAAGATGCCAGAACAAGGGAGAGATGTTGGCTCTGCCCTCCAAGTTCTTACAGTGTAATGGAAAAAGAAACCTAGCTGAATTGAATAAAATATGCACCAAGTTCACAATATATAAATAGGTGGGCTATCTCTGCGAGAAATCCCTTAAGAAAACAGTATGCCTCGTATGATTCAGAGCGGTTTTTAAAAAATAATAAAAGTAAAGAAAATTGTATTCTGCATAAAGGCTTAAAATAAATTCCAACAACTCAGGACCAGAGCCTCTCCAACTGCACTGGAGGCCACTTGATGATGAGACCAGGTCTTTTTTCATGTGTGTGTTTCAATTTCTTTCCAACCTCAGGCAGAAAGAAATCATTTGAAGGCAAAGGAAGATATACATAGAAATTGAAAATGAGGCCTGTGGAATGTGCCTTCCAGAGAGATCTAAGCTGCAGCATCTACAGCTCTGGAGTCTAGCCCCTCCCACTCTAGCCACTTGCTTGCATACACTGAGTGACTGATTAGAGGGACTGGTGTCTACCTCTTGAAGGTGACTTGTGCCTCAAGTAGCCCTGGTACTTGTCTGTTTAGCCAAAAAAAAAAAAAAAAACCAAAAAACAAAAAACACTCGTCTTTTTTTTTTGAAATGGAGTTTTGCTCTTGTCACCCAGGCTGGAGTACAGTGGTAGGATCTCAGCTCACTGCAACCTCCGCCTTCTGGGTTCAAGTGATTCTCCTGCCTCAGCCTCCTGAGCAGCTGGGATTACAGGTGCCCGCCACCATGCCTGGCTAATTTTTTGTATTTTTAGTAGAGATGGGATTTCACCATGTTGGGCAGGCTGGTCTCGAACTCCTGACCTCGTGATCTGCCCACCTCGGCCTCCCAAAGTGCTGGGATTACAGGCATGAGCCGCCGTGCCTGGCCGGAAACACTCTGTTTTATATTTTCCTCCAGCAACGGTCCTTTCAAATAAAACTTTTGTGGTGTCATCATCTTGGGAAGTTAATTCTGATACTGTGGGGTTGGTTGGTCTTTTTGTGTGTGCTTTCCTTGTGCATCCTAATGTCACAGCACTTGGCACCTGTATCACAAAAGAGTGCGTATTTTTTCCTGCTTCCCTACTGCCAGTTTTTTAAAGACTGCACTGATCTCTCCCTCCTTCCTTTTCTCTTTTCATCTTTTCTTCTCTCTGTTCTTACCTTCTTGTTCTCTAAGTGCCTAGTGAGGCCCTGGCATATAGTAAGTGCTCAGTAAATACTTACAGAGAGCAAATGTCTCTGTGGGTTGAAAAGGATATTTTTCTTCCCTTTCCTTTTTATTTTGAGACAGGGTCCTGCTCTGTCACCCAGGCTGGTGTGCAATGGTGCAATTATAGCTCACTGTAACCTTGAACTCCTGGGCTCAGGGGACTCTCCCGCCTCAGCCTCCTCAGTAGCTGGGATTACAGGTGTGCATGACCAGCTAATTTTTAAATGTTTTTAGAGACAAAGTTGCTATGTTGTCCAGACTTTCCCTCCTTTTTTTTTTTTTTGAACAGAAAACTGATTACATATTTTAGAAAAATTAGTTGTGAGGCAGAAGCCACATGCTTTAAACTATCAGAAAATAAACACCCCAGGAACCATTTGTTGGCTTCTTAGGCACATGGTTCTTTGCACAGTTCTGAAGCCAAGACTCACAGATTGTTGTAGCTCCTGGGCCATATGTGTACTTGGTGCCGTGCAGTGAGGCAAGTTCTTTCACAGCAGCTTTAGCCAGGGTATTCTGCAAAAGAAACAGCAATAAGTAAGGAAATAAATAAAAGCACACTGCTAAATAAATGCCCTGTACCTTATTTTTAAGGCATCCAAAGCGTGTAAAGTAACAATTTGGATAGTATACGCTTTTTCAGGACCCATTTTCATTTTTCTACCTAACTTAGTGATATGATCCAAGTAATTCTTGTGCAAGGATGTCTTCCCTAATACCCTCCCCAAGCATTCACTCCGAGCCTCTATTTATCTTGTCTTGTAAGAGTTTGTAAGAGTAAAGCAGGAGACAAGAAGGTTTTAGGGCTGTGCAAAGAAGTTGTCTACCTGTTTGCAAGCAAACAAACCAAAACACACGCACGCAAAAACCCAAAGAAAACAAAACAAACAAAAAAAAACCGCTTGGCAACATGCAGGTTACAAAGCCAGATTAAGTTACGATAGGGTTGTGTGAGTTAGGGCAGGAGCATTAGAAACTGCCCATAGGATTGATTGGCTAGTCAATGCAACATTCAGTGCCAGCATGGAAATGCTTAGGACTGGCAGTTCCATGGATGAGTGGTAGCTCCAGCTTGGAAAATTTTTAGACTAAAAAGTTACAGAATATTCATTCTATTTCAAAATGCAGAACATTTGAATTTCAGAATTTAAAAAAGTTGTTAAGTATTAACTTACGTGTAATCTTTTTTTCTTAGAAGCATCATCACCTTCTCATAAGAACCATTGCCCTCCGGTTCCCTGCACCCAACTCCTAGGGAAAGGCTCTCTGTACTCAGAAACTCTGTGATAAAACTCCGCTGACATACTGCCTATTTAAATAAAACACTTGAGAAGCAAGGCCTGGCTCAGCTGTCTGGGGAATACAGATTTGAAAAACAAATTGTTTACTGCAGGAGAATTAGCCATAATTCATTCCGGTAATGAAACTGGCTGTATTTCATACTCTGGCATTATAATTACTTCTTCTACATATGCCTGGAAAACTGTGAGGTTGGTGATGAAATCAGAATAATATGATTTTTACAAAGTAGGAATTTTCCTTCCCTTATTCTAGTGTTGAAACCAGTTTAGTAGAATCTTATGTCAAACTGATGAGGGCATGGCCATAAGACTTCAAGGATTCCAATTCCTAAAGCATTAATACTTCATCAGCCAGGTGGTAAATTAGAAAACTTTAAGAGAGTTATAAAATGTAATTCATTATTTTCTGTTCTGGTCCACTGAAATGATGCAATCAGCTTCCTGGAACTAACATTATTTTCAGAGTTTTGGTTCAGTACCTGCAAATTTTAGGGTTCCATTTTCCTGTTTCTAAACTGATAAACTAAGACATGCTTTCTCTAACTGCATGGAATATTTACTGTTGTGGCCTAAATATATTGCTCCTCTTGTTTAATCTTATTGTAACAAAGACACTAGATTTAGATTTTTTTAACCCTTTGGTTAAACCCTTAGGTTCCACTGCCAATTGAAACCAGAACCAGTTAAACATTATGTAATGCTAAGAATAGATTTAAAACCATCTTCTAGAGATGTGAAACATGGTGAGGCAATAGTTCTTTTTGCAGGTAAACATGATATTTTCTACCATTCTACAATTTCTTTAACTTGCCATTTATCAAAGGAAATCTCTAGTTAGTTATTTTTCTGGAAGGCAGAACCTCTGATCTTACAGAATTCTTATTCCTTCCCCGGTTGCCTTCTTCAGGCTTTACTTCAATTTTTCCTTAAGCCTTGAATTATTATTTTTAGTTAGTGGAAATATTCTTCAAGATTAGTTCCAAACATGAATAGTTACGAAGACTTGAGAAGATTTAATAGTCATTGTCGTTATCTTTTGGACTCGTGTTGATTGATTTTCGTTCAAGTCTCTCAACATATTTACTGGTGCAATACAATAGTACAGTTTTCAGACAAAACCAAAGGGGGCTATTTGTGATCTGTTATCTCTTTTGACTTATTATCTTATCAATTTAATCATGATTTCCATTAAGGCCACAGAAAAATGTTTAGTTGTCCTTTCTTCAAACCACACTCTGGGCATGTGAAGTGACATCCGAGTTCTCTCTATGCCTTCACTGGCATCTTTTGGAAACAGTTGCTCTATTTTTTTGATGCTGAAGGAATACCTGAGGTTGATGTGGGCTTAAAAATGTTGTTATTTTATTCCTGTCACAGGTGCACACTGGAGGAACATTTAATTCATGCCTAAGTTCTCAGCTCTTGTCCTCAGTTGCTCTCTCATCTTGATATCCACCTCATCTCTCATCTTCTGAAGATCACCTCATCACCACGTCTTCGATGGCTCTATCATGTCAAACCTCTTTGGCAAAAACAGTTGTTACAAACCAGGTCCGGCCTTGTCTCTCAGGCTACATCATTTGTTGTGTATTCTCGTGTTCCTCCTGAGGTAGATTTTCCTGAATTACTTCTCTATACACCCTTTCCTGCTTCTCCTGACCTCCATGACTGTGGGTACCCTTTTCGCTTCACTGGAATCCTCTTTCTGTCTTTGCTAATATGAATAATTGCTATTGTTTTTCCAGATTCAGTTTTAGTGTTATCTTCTTTATGAAACTACCTCTACTCTCTTAGGAAGCATTGAGCACCCCTCCTTGTTGGGTGCCCACACTTTTATCAGGGTTCACTGTGTGTGCTATAATCAGTTGTTTTTGCATCTATATCCTCTCCAGGTGAGCTCCTTGAAGGAAGGAATTGTTGACTATTCATTTTGTATCCTCAGCAGATTGCATAGCACCTAGCAAATGATTAGTCAACTGAGTCTAACACTCTGGCTTAGGGGCATTATGAATAGTCAAGATTTGGGTGGAGGTGCAGAGTGCTGAGCTTTGCAGAGGCTGAACCCACCTGAGTGGAGATTGGGGATGCTTCTGGGGAGGGCAGTGGTACCATTTATTGATGGTTGATGGGTTGCTACATTTAGACATTGACATCTTCTGTGCATTTTACTTATTTCTATTAATTAAAAAAAAGTCTATGGATCCTTTCTCTCAGCCCCTCCAAGGCCAAAAGATAAAAAAAAGTCAGAACAGACATTAATCAAGTAAAATATCATATTTTAAATTCCAATTATGTTAACAAAAATCCCTGGAATCAGTGTGCGTCTTTTCTTTAGAAAAGTTCAAATAATTTCACAAATGTTACTCATTTATCTTCTCAACATTATCTGTCCACATTTCACTGACACAGAATTTTCTAGCAGAATGGAATGCCATCTGGGGCAGCAAGCTCAGTGGGAATGTTCCAATCAACCTGGATGACTGACCCCTGCCAAGAATGGTAGAGAGAAAGGTAATTCTTGCATTTGCTACAATGTTAGAGTGGTAACTCTGTTCCCTTGCATGTTTCTGTAAAAAGAGATGAGGGCAGATGATGGAAGAGCCAAGAAGCAACGACACAGCAGACAGCTCCGTCCGTATCTTGAAATTCCAATTAGTGACAATTTCTATACAACTTCTCTTTTGAGGGGCATCTTACATTGTTTCTCAGTGGATTCAAAATCAGAACTAACATTTACATAAAAACTTAAGCTTTACAAAGAGCTCTTGATAAGAGCTAGATATTTTTATCCCCATTTTACAGATAAAAGAACTAAAACTCACAGAGGATAAAAGAACTTGCTCAAGGGCACACAGCCCCATAAGTGGCTGACTTGAGCTAGGTTCTTCTTTCTTTAAATCCTCTGCTCTTTTTCACTTCTCCTTGTGGCCTTGGAATACTTCAAAAGAAGTGTTGCTGGAGCTGGTTTTACCAATTGTAAAGAACAGAAGGAAGCTAAATATAAATCAGCCTCAGAGAAAACTTTGCTTTCGGTCAAGGCCAAACATGGTCAGCCTTTATTAATCCTTAGCTATGAATTTCCTACCACATCTTATGCATGTTCTCTTTTGTCATCTATTTCCTCAAAAAGAGGCCTTGGTCCTAGAGCAAAAGACAGAGAGAGTCTAAAATGTCACGTCTAGCTCACAGCCCAAGAGACAAAGTAAGAGCTAGTGTAATGTTTCTCCAGACGTTGAGTTCCAAGGACCTGGTGAGATGAATAAGGAGAGGATATTCTTTTCCACTGACCTGCATTCCCATTGAATATATGATAAAGAAACTCCCCTTTCGTGACTGTGCACATCGCTCTCACTCCAATCTCTTGTACACGGCCAGCATCAATCTTCCAGTGGCCCATTATTACAGTATAAGAAAACAAAAGCTCCAAACCAACTATAAGGTATAAAACAATTTAAAGAAAATTTTCTGTAGAACTTTGTTTCTGACTGAAAGTTCTGAGTTTAGCCATCCCTATGGGTGAATATCTGTGATAAGGGAAGCATCAAAATGACCCTTAACTGCAGTTTCCTTCCTTCTGTCCTGCGATAATGGGTAAATTATACCAAGGGACCAATAAGAAACTTAACTTTTATAATTTTGGTGCAAAAGAAGAAGTCCTTACGGTCTATAAGCAGGCACCAAGGAGAAAGCATTTGAGACCTGAAAAAGCAAATGTGTTTTGAGAAAAAGGAGGCCCTGAGATTAGAGAAGGGCAAGGAGTTAGGAAAAAGTTTGACTTAGGAGAACCAGGCCTGCCGATTTCCACAGAGCCCAGGGGAGTGTGGGAATGCTTTCACTGATGAAAACCAAACTTTGTATTGGACTGATCTGCATACATATTTTTAAGCTCTTTGACATTCAAGGGAAATGTGAAGTGTGAGTCAGCTGAAATTGCAAAGTCTAGAGAATGTATGTATGTATGTATTTATTTTTCTGGTAGAAGTGGAGTTTCTCCCAAATAAATAAATACTGTCTAATGGGGGATTTGTAGGTTCTCTTGCACTTGAAATTTGCAGAACATTGTAAAGTTTTGTGAAGAAAGTATAAGATCCTGTGAAAGGCCAGAGCCTTTGTCCAGGAATGTGACTTTGTTCTTATCTTTATTTAAAGCAAGTTTCTCAACCTTGGCACTCTTGCCATTTTGGGCTGGATAATTTGTTGGGGATGGGAGGGCTGTTCTGTGCATTGTAGGAAGTGTATCAGCATCCCCTGGCCTCTACCCACCAGATGCCAGTAGAGCTTGACAGTTATGACAACCAAAGATGTCTCCCAAACATTGCCAAATGTCATCTGGGGGTGGGGGGCAAAATTAGTTGAAATGGAAGTCATATAAAATATTTAATTATGGTAAACTAGAATTTATTTTAGGAAAAAGATGAAAAAGAAAGACAACTGATTTTAAAGGTGCTATGAGAATGTCTTTTTCACTGTTGATGACATTACAAGTATCTTTTAAACATCTCTGCTAGGTCACTTTTGCTAAAACATCACTTTATCCCAAGAACTTTCAGGCTTTTAGGAAAAAATACAGATTGACCAGTTAAATTTAAATTTCAGATGAACAATATTTTTTCAGTAGAAGTCTGTCCCATGAAATATTTGGACATGGTTACAATAAAAATTATTTGTTGTTTGAATTCCAAATTCTACTGGAAGTTCTGTAATGGACCTACAATCCTATTTTCCAGGCCCCTGACTCCAGGGCCCACTGTGACACAGGATTCATCCTGGCATTCAAGTGCCTACACAACCTGGTCACCTCATTGATTGGCCCTTGTCCCGACTGTTCCCCAGGGAGAACACTCGATACAAGATGACCCCCTTCTACTTCCTTCCTCAACTTCATCTTTCAGTTTCTCCATTGCTCATTTGTCGGCTATTTTCTCTGCCTAAAACGTCCTATTCCTTTCTCTGCCACTCAAATTCTGCCCAGACTTCAAAGCTCAGAACAAGTTGCATCCCTTCTTTATGATCTTCACTGTGTAGCTTCAGCAAACATTGCCATTTTCCTCTCCTGAATTCCTACTACTGCACTAATGGGAAACTCCCAATTCTGTTCTCCTTTTGTATGGTTTCTGGTACCCAAGTCTAGTCATTTCAGTAGGATTGTAAGTTCTCAGTGGCAGGAAACATACTTTATAATGAGCACTTAATAGTTGCTTAATGAAATTTCTTTTTTTCCCTTCCTTCCTTCCTTCCTTCCTTCCTTCCTTCCTTCCTTCCTTCCTTCCTTCCTTCCTTCC
>NW_012101255.1:4788556-4793585 GCF_000951045.1 Mandrillus leucophaeus
TTCCTTCCTTCCTTCCTTCCTTCCTTCCTTCCTTCCTTCCTTCCGCGACAGGGTCTTGCTCTGTTACCCAGGTTGGAGTGCAGTGGCATGATCTTGGCTCACTGCAACCTCTGCCTCCCGGGTTCAAATGATTCTCATGCCTCAGCCACCCGAGGAGCTGGGACTACAGGCGTGTGCCACCACATCCAGCCAAATTTTTGTATTTTTGGTAGGGAAGAGGTTTCACCATGTTGGCCAGGCTGGTCTCAAATTCCTGACCACAAGTGATCCTCCTGCATCGGCCTCCCAAAGTGCTGGGATTACAGGCATGAGCCACCAGGCCTGGCTATGACATTTTTGATGATTGATAAGCCATGTACTGACCAGGCCTAGTAGGAGAATTTTATCAGGCCAAGAAGTCCCTTAAAGAGCATAACGGTGAATAAGCAACTAGTTTCTTAAATAAATTCTGAGTTTGTCATTTAAAGTTTTTGTCTTTTAAGTGAGAGTATAAATTTGGAGAAAATTCCTGCAGCAGATATTTTGTGTCTAAAGCCTTGTTCACCTGAGTCGCTGATAAGCACACCTGAAAGCAGAATTGTGGCTTGCTACTCTTGCTATTAGGGACATGGAGCAGCTGTGATGGGTGATGTGCTTGGATGTGTGCATAGCCCGGCAACTGTCCGCCTTCTAATCACAATAGTCTTCCCTCTGATTTTTAGGTTTATCTTTAATCATAATCTTGCATTATACTCACATTCTTGAGGAGAGCAGGGGACTTGTGTCTTAGTAATGCCTTAATTAAAACTTCAATTAAGAGGCAGTGAGTGAGGTGCCACTGGACTGGAAGGTGTTAGAATTTAGAAGTAGCTTTCTATCTTTTGTTCACATTTAATAATTTTTTAGAAAGTCTGTCATATTTCTTCTTCTGGTTACTGTTATCTTTTTCCTGGTTAATGAATATATATATCTCTCAAAAGAATGGGCCAGAATCATAAAGACTAGGCCATTAGAAGTTAGTCATCTCAGCTAACCAGAGTACATCTTTAGTAATGTCCAGAGGCAGAGGTAATTATGATGTACTGTGTGGGATGAAAGACTTTCTGATGAATGTTCTTCTGCAAAGCAGTTCTATGGGGTACCACCATAGAATGTACCCACTTAAATATGTGTCTGTGTGTCTTTGGAAATTGAGGCAGCCTAGAAGATTCTTCAGGAGCCAGTAGCTTTAGACCCAGGGCTACCCTGACTACTAGTGTTGGCTTCACCAAGCCTTCGATGCCTCAGGTGGAAAATGAGAAACAGACCAGAGAATTTCTAAGACTTTTCTAGGCATAACATTCTGTGCTTCTAATGCAGAGAAATGGTGTGAGACTCATACCCTGGATTGGCACCTTTGTGTAGTGCACTCTGCTTTCCACGTTGTCAATCTGTGGAGAGGGACAAGATACTTGTTGGCTGGATATTATTCTGGCTTCCCGTTTTTCACTTTGAAGTTGTATTATTATTATTATTATTATTGTTATTATTAACAGTGTCATGTAGACAACTTTGCAGGAGGTGTACCAAAGATTGGGTGCTTCTTCCTGCCCAATAAGTGCAGTCATTTGGTTAGGTTTGAAAGGCTTTTATCCCAATTTTAATTTCTCTGACAATAACAAGGTCACAGAATTCAATATTTCATTGTCTGGAAATCTAAATTCATTGTTTTTCTTCTAAGTCTTAAAACTTCCTTTGACGGTAGTGGCCACTTTATATTAAAGAGGTCTACACTGAGAGACTGGATGGTTTATGAGGCCATTAGAAGCTCAGAGTGCACTTTGTATTCTTGCTTTAAACAATATAGTATGAGTAAAATCAGTTTGCAAATGGGAAAGCATTATATGTGTGAGATATTCTTGTTATTCCATCTCCCTTCTGCTCTGCTAAACATAGCTTTTCTAGTAGTCTTCTCTGCAATCCATATAATACATTTCCTGTTCTTTACTTCATGGGTCTTTTGCATTCTTATCTCTGCCCTTCTTTCTTCGGAAGGTTGTCTTATGATGTGAGCAATTATTAGGCAAGCTACATGTAAAATCATTCAGAAATGAAGCCACATAAATTTTTGTCATGACTCAGATATCAAAGGACTGCTGCTTATGGGATGTCCTAAGTTTGGGCTGAAAATGCTAACATAAGGACAAGATAATTTCCTTTAGTCTAGTCTTATTGTCATTGAAACATATATATTTTTTGCTACAAATATAATAATAATTTTATAGATATAAAGAAAAATAGAAATCCCATGTATACCAATGACTTGGCAGAATGCTGTATAAGTCCTCATTGTTTCCTTTGAATTTTAATGTGGTATGATGCAAGAATTCATCTTCCTAATGTTTTACTACCTTTTGTTTTCTGCAGCAGAGTCACATTTCTCTATGTAAGAATTAATATGGAGGCACTAGATTTGGGTGGAAAATTAACTTTTCTAGACCGAGGCTTATTTTTTTCCCCTTGAAATCCTCATTGCAAATAAAAACTAAAAATGTTAAGATTGATATTTTTGAGAGAGTCATATTCTTTTTTGTCTATACATATATTTGTAATTGCACTATAGTTAATGAGCTTGTTTTAGCAAAATGTGCTTTGGAAGTAAGTAAATTGGAATTCTACCATACAAGAAAAAGTTGGAAGGATCTCTAGCTACTCAAAATGTTAAAGTTGCTTTGGTGTGCTAAACTAAATTCAGACACCAAATGAATCAGATAATCAAATAACAGTCACCTTAAGTAGCATGCCACTTACTAGTGGCATTTAAGTGTTTCTTTTAAGATACTAGAGGAAAGCTTAATCAATAGAGAAAATTATTGGAAATTAAAAAATTTTAAATCAATGAGTCTGATATATCAAATTCAATTTTTGCATTTTAGTCACCTGTCTTGTACTCTGGTAAAGATAAAAGTGGCATGTACTTTTATTTGAACTTTTTAGTTTTGTGTGTATAGAAACAAGCATCCAAAATAAGATTATTTTGTGGCTTGTGCTTTTTCTCCTTTTGAGAATAGATTATGAACATTTTACTTTGGTAGAATTCTACTTATTATACTTCGTTGGCAATTAGAATTTAACAACAATTTTGGAGGACAGGATTTTGAATAGTATCTCTTTTACTATTACCTCTCCTTGACTTTAAACAAAGAAGTGACTCTTAGGGAAGAGTATCAGTGACTCACGTTCTGTTGGAACAGTTTTACACCATTTGGCGCACATGTGAATTGGCCCATTAAAACTGCTAACTCTGAGGCTTGCTTCTTTTGCTGGAGAAAATTCCCTTAGGAAGTAGCAAAAATTATTCATAATATTCTAGAGGCAGGACTTACTTGCCTTTTTTTTTTTTTTTTTTTTTTAAGGATGATTTGGAGACTTTTAGGGTAGCCCAGATTCTCGTTGTTATTGTATACAACTAGTGGCAACTAAGCTGTCTCATCACTAAAAGGGCTTACACTTATTCCTCGAATAGGAAATGTACTGAATAAGAAAACTTTGGCAGCTCAGCTTCCAGGAACACTTTAAGCTTTATTCTGTTAGTGTTAGTCTTTTAGTATTTATGTGTAAAACTAGTTGATACTGAAGCAAACTGGATATATATGTTATTGCTACTCTCAATGTGTTTTGTAATTTTAATTTTTATATTTTAATTATTAACTCATTAGTATGTAGCTATGGCTTTGGCTTTTTCTCTTCTGATATGGCACAACTTAAATATATTTACATGAGTTATACAAACTACATACCCCCACCTCCCCTTTTCTGGTGGCCAGAAATTTTGGACAGAAATGAGGAGCCAACCACACCCATCTCTGGGACAGCAAGACTGTGAGTGCCCACTGGCAACACAGACAGCCTGAGCTTAAGTGAAAAACTGAAATGCTTAGCGGTGCTAACTTCTATATATTGGCCACGGATGGGGAAAAATGAAAAGCTTTTTGAAAAATTGTATTTTTTTTTTAAAGAAAAGGGCCCATCCAACTATTAGCTATCAATTTTCTAGGAGATGGGGTTATTTTTCTGATTTGTTCTCAAAATATTTACAGCATTACATGTTTTATTTGGTCTCTGAAAGACTGATTCTGAAAGTATAAAACAACATTTTTCAGTTTTAAACTTACTGGGTCTTCAAATTTATTCATTTAGGTAAGCCAAATATGCATGTCATTGTCTAAGTGGAATACATTTTTTTTTTTTTTTTTGGCGTAACGCAAATGCTTTAAATCTTATATTTGCTCTTTTAGTTTATTGGTGCCAACTTCTGGCAGCCAGATGTTTCACAAATTAATGAAATATTATTTGAAAGGTTCAAACATGCTTATTTAAAAAATTATTCATTGACATGTGATATTTCTCAATGAGAAAACTCATTATTTAACTGCTCAAGTGATTATGTCTTGATTATTCAATAAGATTGCTAGTTTTTTTGATGTCAGAGATTCTTAAATTTCTTTGCTTTATGCCCTGTATGTGGTAAAGACTCATTCACATTATTTGTTCATTGATTGATTTACTTTTGAGTCTCACCCAATCAAAAAGTGAAATAAACAGTTTTAGTATTTAATGACTAAACCTGATATCACCCAAGTGTGACAAATTCCTAATGACATCTGCTATGCTCTGCTATGCTCTGGATCTGTGTCAAATTCAGCTCAGGGCAGCTTGACAAAACTGACTGAAAAAAAATATGTATGTGATCAAGCAACTTTGTTGATTATCTCAAATGCATCTGAAATCATCATGTAAGTCAGTATTGTGGTGAAGCCAGAGGAAATGAAACTATTGTCATTTTGAAGATTAGTCAATAAATCACATGTGGGGAACAATTTCCTGTATGAAAATCATATTTCTTTTAGCCAACTCCAGATTCCTTATACATCTGTAATAAGTTTTTCAATTCTACTACCAAAAAATCAATAAAGGGACTTGCAGAAAGTGTTCTTATAGAACCACATGATTATCTCAATAGATGCAGAAAAGGCTTTTGACAAAATTCAACAGCCCTTCATGCTAAAAA
>NW_012101255.1:4795548-4817246 GCF_000951045.1 Mandrillus leucophaeus
GACGAGTTGATGGGTGCAGCACACCAACATGGCACAAGTATACATATGTAACAAACCTGCACGTTATGCACATGTACTCTACAACTTAAAGTATAATAATAATAAATAAATTAAAAAGAAAAGAAAAGAAAAGAAAGTGTTCTTATAATGATTTTTTTTTTTTTTAGGATTAGAATTTTTAAAATCTCAGCAGTAAAATATCATACCTACTATTTTGCTACTTACCAACTCAACATTGTTCTCACCGAGTTTGTAAGCATATGAGTAAGGGTAGATTAACATTTGGGAGTACGAGTGGATTGTCAGATATGCCTTGATGGAAGAGAGGTTGTTGCGGATGAAATCAGCCAGGGCTTTGGTTTCCTTTTCAGACTCTGCAGCAGGTCCACAGTAAGTTTCATCACAGGGGTTTCGAGAGGCTCCAATTTCTGGAAAAACATGTGATGTTAATGGCAAGGATCACCTAATAAGGTTCTTGTGAGGATGTTTTAAACTTTCAAATTAGAAAGTTGTTTCCATAGGAGTCCTAATCAAGGAGGCCTTATAGTTGTCCCTATTATGTATATATTATGTAGTAAAATATCCATTTAATCACAGGATTAGGATGGTATGTTTTTAAGCTAAAGTGGTAAAAAGTTGCACATGGAATCACCAATGTGTCTCCGTGTAGTATCAATATAGTGTAAGAACATTAATAAGCAGGGGACAAACTAATATCCATGAAAACATTTTTAGTATGATCATTCTTAATTGCATTACAATTTTATGTAAATAATGACTTATTTAATGGCTGTCTCCCCCTCTAGACTATACATTCCATGAGTAGTAGGATTATGTCTGGTTTGTTCAGCCTTATATTTTCAGCATCTAGCACAGCTGGGAACACAACAGAGTTCTCAATATGTTTTAGTTAATTGAATTAAATTTTTTTTTTTTGGTGCTTTTAGAAAGTTAGAACTTTAAAATATAAAACTTTGCTTTTTTTTTTTTTAATTTTAGACACTATTGTGTTTTCTTATTTTTCCTGTTATGTTTTTCAATGGATAGATGCAAAATGGTTAGCCAGATACTTACCGCACCAACCAGCATCAAAATTTCTGTTGGGGTCTGTGCCAATGCAGCTAGATCCAGCATGGGTGGAGCGAGTCTTTCTCCAAAATCGGCTCTGAAAGTGGACTATATGGTTAGGACAAATATAACAGAGAGAGGTTGGTTTTAATTTAATCAGCCTCTCTCAGTATTGTTGCATATACCTTGGTCCAGGTGTAGATGTAGCCGTCGATATTGAGCACAGGCAGGATATAAAAGTCTAACTTGTTGAGAAGCTCTGTTATTTGGATCTCACTTCCATAGGTACGAACAGCCTGTATGTGAATTATGAAGAGGAACGTCATGGAAAAATGGAACATATATTGCTGTTAAAATTTACAAAGACTGTTGAATGTTAACTTTGGTAACAAAAGCAGTATTTCCTATTGAGGATGGACAATATTAATATTTAAAAAGCAATCAGCAAATTACTACCAATACTTAATATTTTTATTTATAATTGTTATTTCTAATTCTTCTCTGCTTCCAGGATATTTCTATTGCATCCTTCTTATTTTAACTTTTTACTTTAATGAGAAACTTATTTAATTAATGACTTCTGAAGAACATATATACTCATTTCTTTTCAGATAACAACTACAATAGCTTTTTTAAAAGTTACTAAGGTATAAGTGTAAGACCTAGTTCTGGTAAGAAGTTCTGTGGATAGCTCTGCGTGTTCCTAATAATGTCATTTAGAAATGTATTTCTTTTCTATGAAACCTCCTGTAGATGATCTCACTAGAGGGAATGTCCAATATAACAAGATAATGAGAATGCCTCTCATAATAAGCTCACACTCAGGGATTTTGGGGAGGCTCTCACCAACACCCCAAGCTGCATAGTGATGGGAGTTTCCTTTGTTGTCTTTCTCAAGAAGGGACAATCCTGTTGTCCCTGTTAAGTAATGTAGACATTTATCTATGAATGAGGGACATCATGCCCATTTAATAAGTTCCCTTAGTCATGGTCCCTCTGATCCAGCATCATATTAAACTTAAATTCAACCCTTCCCTAGGCTTGCTTGAATAAACTTTAAAATAGATTAGACTTCTATGTGTGAACAGTTTTTATATACTATTAGTAATTTTTTATATATATATAAATTAATTACAATATTACATGATCAAGCATGTGCTTTTTAGGTTACAGGAGCTATACAATCATGTTCTTTTAATGATCTGCAAATTGGAAAAATAGTAAAATTTCATTCTAAGGTCCAGTTATCCTCTTCTAAAAGGCAGACGGTGAGCTACATAGTGAAGCTAAGTGATGCCAATCTGATACATAATGTCTAGAAACCAAGACTATATAACAAATATATACGGAAGTGCTTCACACAAAAATTATGTTGTATATGATAATATTCTTACACATTTAAAGCACTTCAATGTTTTCAACTTTTAAATTTGAAATAATTTTAGACTTACAGAAGAATTGCAAAAGTAGTTCCCATATACCTGTCATCCAGCTTCCTGAATGTTACCATCTTACATACCCATGGTATAATTTTCAAAGTGAAGAAATTAACAGTGATACAATACTATAAACTAATTTATAGACTTTATTCAGATTTCACAAGTTTATCCACTAATATCCTTTTTCCATTCTCGTTTCCAATCTGGGATCCTACATTGCCTTTATTTGTCTTGTCTCCATTGTCTCCTCTGATCTGTGACAGGTCTTCAGTGTTTTTGTGTTTTATGACTTTAATACTGTTGAAGAGTTCTGGTCAGGTTATTTTGCAGAATGCCCCTTACTTTGAGTTTGTCTAAATTATTTTTCAAAATTAAATTTTGTTTATGATTAAAGGGAGGTCACTTATTTTAAGGAAGAATGCCACATATCACAATGTGATATGTCTTTTCACTGAATAATATCTGAAGGTACATGATATTGATATGTCTTATTTATTACTGGTGATGTCAACCTTGATCACTTGTTAAGGTAGTTCCTTCTGCTAGGTTTATCCACTGTAAGTCTTCCCTTTATAATGAATACATTTTTGGGAGGAGATAACTTTGAGACTGTGCAAATATCCTGTTTCTCCCTAAACTTTTACCCACTAATTTTATATACATCGTGGATTTGCCTGACATGATTATTGCTGTGGTGTTCTAGTGATGATTTTATGTTTTGCTCATTCTTTGTACATATATTAGTTGTAATTCTTCTGCAAGAAGGAGCTGTTCTTTGCCTCTCTTTTATTTATTGAATCGTCTATGCATATCAGTACAGACTTACGCACATTTTAAAACTTGTTTTTAAAAGGCTTATACATATGTCTTGTTACTAGAATGATAAGGCATGAAAAACAGTATCATTTAGAGTAAGGACTACTATGCACTGTTTTCTTTTCTTCTGAAGTATACAATTATTATTAGCCAGGAGATAATGATCCAATTGGTTTAACCACAACCATTAGGTTTTACATGACCAACCACTATGCTAGCTGTTGGACTCTCTACCAAATGCGGGTGAGAAAGTTCAGATGAGTGAAATTCAAATAAATACAATTTTTTTTTTTTTTTTTTTTTTGAGATGAGGTTTCACCATGTTGCGCAGGCTGGTCTCCAATTCCTGGGCCCAAGCAATCCACCTGTCTCGGCCTCCCAAAGTGCTAGGGTTATAGGCATGAGCCACTGCACCTGGCCCATAAATAGAATTTTCTGTTTAAAATCTTGCCTTATAAAGGTCTGTTGCTGGAAGTTAAAACTAGTTTCCAAAATTGGGAACTTGTAATTGTGGATTTTTTTCTGTGTTATTATTCTCTCTAGGTTTTAAGGAATTAATTGAAAATTAAAACATACATTTCTCTTTGCCAAAAACCACTCTACACACTGACCTCTCTTACAAACCACTGGCAAAATGCAGGAGAAATCCACTCTCTGGCATGGAAACCACAGTCTATGAAAATGGCAGGCTTATTTTGTCCAGCTTTGCCAACCTATTGCAAACAAAAGGAAAAGGAAAACCATGATTCATCATAGGACATTCAGGGGTTAACCTCCACTACCCGTCTGGGCTTGAGACTCAACAAGTGAAACCCAACAGCAGCAAGAGCTGGATCCCATGATTAAATTAAATTAAAATATACTAACACAGTATGTTCTCGCTTCTAGACTCACAATGTTTGAGCTGAAAGCTTATATGGCTGTTTATTACTTTTATTAAGCTTGACAAGCTCATATTTTCAGATGATGCTTGATTACCCTGCTTAATTGTACTCATGTGGAGGTTATTTTCAGCTGCTGTTATTAGGTGACATGACCAAGACAACTGGATGAGTAATTAGAAGTAATCATGATTATTGCTAATCTTGCAAGAATTTTTACTACTCTCTCACTTATTCCTTGTCTTTTTATTTCCTTCATTAGAATTACATGACAAAAATGGTGTTAGAAAATGACAGAAACAAATTGTTGATATGCTTTGTAATGTTGTCTGATAGACATGAAGTTTATGAACCTCTTTAGCAAATGGATTTGCAAACGACAGCTGGGAAAGAAGAATTTCATCAAGGTAGATAATCATTTACATTGCTTACAGGAATGTGGTTAAATTTATAGGTCTTCTCTTATTTTATTGCATTTTTCCTTTTGAATAAATCAAAATAATGATTTAAAAATCCACATATGATAAAAGAAGCTGGGGAATCTGGTTCCCTCGGGGTTGTAGGCAGGAAAGAGTTATAACAATGTTTGGGATAAGCATGTCTGTGAAACAGATGTTCATATGTTAGAATTCATTGATTTAAAGCCCTCAGACATGGCAAGGTCATGGTTAAAAATGATTACCTTGAGGAGGTAAATATCACGTCCCTCAAATGTGGTTCCGATAACACTGCGAGAGATGAGGGCTGGATTCTCAGTGGCGACTTGTTGAGTCCAAGCCTCTATCTACCAAATGGAATCATTTGTAGATCAGTGTGGCATTCTTGGTTCAATTCCCAAAGTAATATCTGTCTAAATCATGTGCACATCATACCGTTTCCCACTTGTTGTACTTCACATAACTGTGTCCTGTTGCACGAACCCGGCTATCAAACTGAGCCTCCACCACATTTCTCAGGTTGCTTATCAGTACCCTGCAACGAACCAAAGTGGGTGTTCCTATGAACATAAGTGTATTTTTCCCCAGTGAACACACATAAAGCCCCAGAGCCGCTGCTTTAGCAGATGGCACAGTGCACTCTCCATAAATTCTCATGTCGTCCTCTGGTTCTTCCTGATGACCTTCAGCTGCTCCAGGGAGATTCTGTTACTGATCGTAAAGGGTGAGTAAGTCACGAAGAAGGATACTGGAGAGTGCAAGCAAAATAGGATCTTCCTCAGCCCAAACCTCAGGTATTTGACAATCTGTGAACCTTAAACTTGGAAAATGGTTGCCCCTGGTACCTGGGACATTTTGGGTCAGGGCCTTGGGTTTCCACACAACAGTATGTACTCGAAGCCTATCTATGGTCTTTCTTCCTCAGGACTTTTCTGAATTTAGAACTATAAGTCTTGTGTTCCAGAGAGCTACTCAATTCTGGGTAAATGGGAGGAGTTGTCACTTCGGAACTGTCTCTAGGTTCTGAGAAAAATATCTTGTCCGGAAATTCAGAAATATTAACAAGCTGAAGATTTACTAGGTAAAAGAAGAATGGGTTTAAAGAACTAGTTTCTATTTGCTTGTCTTTTGGGTGGTCTAAGTAATCTAATAATGGCTCTGTAGCAAGGTAATATGAAAAGTGGTAACAGAAACCTTTGAGGCCTACCTGTTTAGATAAATGAATTGTTCAGGTGATAGTTTCCATTATGAGGCCAGTCTGAAGATGTGTGTGTGTGTGTGACTTCACTTCCCTTTCTACTTTGAGTGAAAAGTACGCTTGGAAGAGAGAAAAGTTTATGATCGTTAGTATCCTTGATCACAGTACTGTGAATATTACAGACAGAGGCCACTTTGCAGAAATTTCTATTATCCAGTTAAACCTTGAAATGATTTTATCTGACATACAGAGAATTGCAGACACACATCAAAAGTCTGCTTCTCCTCTGGCTGCCCCAAGGACATTCTGATGAAGTATGTCAGGGACATCCTCTGAACCTTCCTCCTGGTCACTCCTTCAACTGGTGAACTTGGGTATGAACTTGCGTCTGTTTTTGGAAAGTGTAATAAATTAATACTAAACGGGATCTGTTTCCTAGCAAAAGACAAACACTTTCTTAAGGTCTTAACTGTCTTAAGGTAGTAATTAAAAAGGAAAAAAATGCAGATTTTAGAAGTTATTCCATGGAAAATCATTTTCTATTGAACAGCTGCCAATGCTTTGTGAGTGTATTAGTTTTCTATGGCTGCTGTCAGTTGCCACAGACTTAGTGGTTTGAAATATATAAAATTTATTATTTTATACTTCTGTAGGTTAGAATTCCAACATAAGTCTCACTGGGATAAAAATGAGGTGTGGCTAGAAAAGAGGTATCAAGAGGGAAGCTCTAGGGGAGAATCTAATTCTTTGCCCTTTCTTGTTCTGAGAGGTCACCTGCATTCCTTGGCCATACCCTTTTCTCCACTTTCAAGGCTCCAACAGCAGATAAAGTCCTCACGTCCAATCACTGTGACCTCTTCTCCCTCTCTCTTTCACTTTAAAGATCCGTGATTACAGTGGACCTATAGGACAATCCAGAATAATCTCCCTATTTTAACATCAGCTGATTAGGAACCTTAATTCCATCTATAACCTTAATTCCTCTTTGTGATAAACATGACATATTCAGATGTTCTGGGGATTAGGATATAGAGTTTTTTGGGGAACGTCAGTCAGTCTGCTATAGTTAGGAACAGTGATTTTAGTCAGCACTATATTCACTACCCCAATTATATTCACTACCCCAATTGAATTGTTAAGGAATAGGGTGGAAGTAGAAGGAATCATGAATAAGGAATCAAAAGATCAAGGTCATAGTTTTGCCCAACTCATAAATTGGCTTTAGAAAAGTCATCTGATCCCTGGACCTTAATGTCATAAGTTTTAGAATGGGGTCATTTAAGTAGTAAATATTCAACATCCTTTTCAATTCCAAAATGCTGTGGCTTGATTCCAATCCATAAGCCTTAGTCATTTACATACATGTCTTCCAAGTTTATGAAAAAAATAAAAATTTGCCAGTTACCACTGTCATAACTCAGGAAAACGTGGAGGAAAAACTAAAAAATAGATAGTTCAGGAAAATGATATTCAAGGATAACAAAAAACTAAAAACAGACTAAACAAACCAAAACAAAGCAAGCCAAGCAAGACAAAAACCTGGAAACAATGACAACAAAAAATCAACCGACAGAAACTGCTAAGAAGACAATTATGTCTCGATATCATAATGTGAAAGAACAAATCTTACCTAGTAAGGATGAGCTTCTCGGAATGAAAAAAAAAAAAAAAATCCAAGAGGAACCAGAAAATGACATCCTCTTTCATTTCAAAGCTTCCAGACATATTGCTATCCTCTTACCTGTACCCAACCCTTTAGTTCAAATTATTTATTTATTTATTTATTTATTTATTTATTTATTTATTTATTTATTTTTGAGATGGAGTCTCGTTCTGTCGCCCAGGCTGGCATGCAGTGGTGCAATCACGGCTCACTGCAAGCTCCGCTTCCCAAGTTCACGCCATTCTCTTGCCTCAGCCTCCCAAGTAGCTGAGACTACAGGCACCCGCCACCGCACCTGGCTAATTTGTTGTATTTTTAGTAGAGACGGGGTTTCACTGTGTTAGCCAGGATGGTCTTGATCTCCTGACCTCATGATCCACCTGCCTCGGCCTCCGAAGGTGCTGGGATTACAGGCGTGAGCCACCGCGACCGGCTGAGTTTAAATTATTTAGGAGGATCAGTGACTGTGTGGGGGCTGGCATTTCGTTTGGTACTAAGAGACATTCTGTTAGAGTTATTACTACGTTAAATATTAAACATTTTCATCAATATCCAGGACAAAGAAGCATAAAAAACCAGTTAGTTAAATTGAAGATGACACCCAAGAGTAAAAATATCCTCTAGTAACTTGCAAAAGAGCATCAGAGTGCGGTTGAAATGTGGTGCTGACTTTTGCTTGAAGGTGGGGGACTGACCTCAAATAATCCTTCCCAGTCCTGTGGTTATTTGATTTTATTAGATTTAGGACAAAGTACTACTTTAGCTATATTACAAAATATTATTACTAAATAATGAGCTTCCATTCTAGAAGATTAAAACAATGCCTCACAGCTCCAAAATAGAGAAGCATGTATAGTGTTTTATACTTTTATATGCTCGTTTTATAGTGCCATCCAACTTCTCCTTTTTTTTTTTCTTTTTTTAAACACGCAAGCAAATTAGATAACTGGGACTCCCAAAAAAGCAAGGAATGCAATGTCTGAGAAGTAAAGAAAGACATGACTCAGTTTTATCCCCCTTTCAGATGTCTGGAAAATGGAATATTTGATCAGTACCTGGATTTTGTGCCCACTGCTATTAAAGGACATTACTACGTGCCTATTGCTATCCTAGGACACCTTCCTGTATACCTCTGAAATATGCAGAAAAATGCTGATATATGTTTGAGCAACAGTCAGTCTCCCTGGATCAAGTAGGGCAAAGGCAATCTTTCTACAGTCTGTAGCAAGGAATTCCATGGAGGGCAGGCCACCTAAAGGTTCTGTCAACTTAGCTTCATAACCATAAGTTGGAAATTTACACTATCTGATTTCTAGTCTTTCTGTTACTAAGGGTGAAACTTTGGCATTTAAAACTACAGTTATCTTTCTTTTGCACACATTTTGATTTTTTTCCTATGATAATTTAGGATCTGATTAAAGCTGCCAAATAATACAGGTCTTGGTGAAGAGGGTTGGAAACACCGAAAAAATCTGAGAAGTTATTTTGGTAGAACTTGTGTGCAGCGGATGGTTCTTGTTATATACAAACACTACTGCAAATTTTTGCCAGCAGGAAATCGTCTAAATACAAGTTAGTTACCATATGAGGTAATAATGGGATGCACAGGGATTGTTTGCAACCCCAGCAAGGATATTGCTGGTATGCTTCTCCAGGATTTCCAGGGACTTATTATTATTTAATATTTCAAAAATTATATGCTACAAATGTGCTAAGCAGTGAACAGAGAAGCAAAAATTAACAAGCTCTTAGCCCTCAGGGGATGTCCTATGTTCTAGATGAGACAGCATTCATACACAATTCCCAAAAAGTTCACCACTAAAAAGGAAAGGGAATTTTCTATCCGATTATAAATAGAGATTGAAATTCTATCAGAAACCATTTTACTGTTTTGTGATAAGGGTAGAATTAAGACATCATTCAGGTAGCTAGAGTTAATCTATGGTCACTGATCTTTGTTTTTCTTAAAGAATTACAAAAAAACTGATCTTTTTGAATGCTTCTGAAGGCTCCAAGGACTAGAATTTTAGATGTCCTTTTCAGTATAATAAAAAGAGCAAAATGTTATAGACATGAATCTTAATCACATTTTGAGACTTACTAGATTATACCTGTGTTGTAAAAAGACAGTCAATTCTTAAGGTCACATTTTGACACTTCCCTCAGGCAGAAAGCACATAACTAAGCTTTGTGAGGCATGATAATGGGGTTAAACATAGCAGTTTCTGTAGACTCTTAAAAAATGTATAATCTCCCTCTTTGTACAACAGTAAACCATAGTAGCATTCTCAGCAATATAATACCAGTTGTAATTTATTTATGTATTGTTTTGTTTTATTTTTACAACAGCCCTTTGAAAGAGGCATTATGTCTTCATTTTATGGATAAGAAAGCTGAAGCTCAGAAAGGTTGAGCAAATTACCCACAACCACACAGCAATGTGCAAAGCCAGGATTAGAATCTGGTCTGTTTTTTCCCCAAAGCCTTTACTTGTTGCACTATGCTACACCACTTCTCCTAATGGAGGTGCAGATTTTATAGGTGACAATTCTGACATCTTCACCGGCACAGATACTATTCTTTTACATTTTTACGACGTGAAAAACAAGACAAATTTCTGTTAAAATTATATAGGTTACATTTTTCCAAAACATAATGAAGACTTGAGTTTGTGATGGGGGATTGCTGGATAAACATTCGAATGTTCAGGACCAGAGCCCAAGACTTTGTCTTTGTTCCTGCCTAATCCACCCACTGGAAGAGGACCTCTGCTTTGTACTAGAGACCTTGTTTCTTCCTTCCCTCTTATGCAAATGTCCTGGGTTAGCATGGTCTCTTGCGCTTCTAAGCCCTAGCATATGGTCTGTTCTCTGCCTAAAGTATGGTTTTTTCCTCGTCTTTGTCTGGCTAATCAACTCCTACTCATCTTTCAGTTCTCAGCTGAAGAATCATTTCCTAGGACAGCCCTCCCTGACCCCTAGACTTGGTCTATTGTTCTGAACTCCAGCTCTTTACTCTTCTTACCATCTATTAAATACTACTGTAATTCCTTATTTAAAGTCTGTTTTCCCCTAAAGGATGTGAGGCCATATCTGTCCTTATTGGAACTTGATACATGTAGACATTCAATATTGATTTGTTGGATCAGCAAATGGACAATTGCCTTTACTTAGGAAGACATTCTTGTCATGAAAGACCTAGATGAACCAAAGTGGTATTCAGTGAGGGAGACAGGATCAGCTTAGCCAACTACTCTAGTCTTTTCTTTGCATCTTTCTTTCCATGCCTTCTCCTACCATTAGACATAGTGGTGGGACTTTAGAGAAAAAAGGACAGAAGGGTCATTCAGACTGACTCTATACTTATCCTTATGCTAAAAATGCATAAATAGCCCTCATAGCTCACAATAGGTCTGGCTAATACCCTGGAAAGAAGAGCTGATAAGATTTGGGGTTAAAACTATGCCTGGCTGAGAATAGAGTATCCATTGGTTAGGCCTGTACTCTATACATTGCTTGTAAAATGGACCAAGTCAGATATCTGGCAGAAGACTTGGGATTCAAGAATAAAAACCATTTTCATTAGAGCAATAGCTAAACACAAAATCCATCAGAACTGAAGTCTTAAGACTTGGAATCCAGGGCCAGCTCTGCTGTTACCTATTTGTGGGGTCCTGGGGAAGGCATGGTCTTGGTCTCATTTCTACCCTCCCAGAGTTATTCAAAGGCTCAGATGAAAGCATGCATGGGAGAGAATTTTAATATTTATAAAACATAAACTTACTCGTGTTGTAGTTCATTCTGCTTTAGAACATTCTCCACAGTGACAATATCTTCTGCTTTAACACGGAAGTCAACTGTACTGTGAGGTTTGATTTGTGTGACAGAATCTGGCTTCCAGAAGTCAATCTGAATAAAGGGCAAGATAAACTATATTGGATACCTATAAGTCAATGGGTGAATGATCATTTGTGAGCATGTTATTGCTCTACTCAATTGAGTTATTTTCAAAATCAAATCATCCATGAAATTTGTTGAAAATATTTCCTTTGAGTGAACAAGGGTTGGAACCAAGCAGTTAGATGTTGATAAAACTGTTTACAAATACATATATAACCTTGATTGATTATCAATGAACATGAAAAAACATATAATCATTTCCCATAATGCTAGTTAGTTGTATTCTGTAACTGTTCTTTTCTATTTATTGATTTTCTGGATCACTAGCTTATTGGGGTAGTAGTGTTGTGGTAATGAATCTATGTGTTAGATGAATGATGAATTAACTAGAACTACAAAATTTAATGGAGAAATATAAAGCTATTTTACTTTTTAATGGAGTGACGCGTTTTTCTTGGAACTCAATTCTGTGCAAGTCACAGTAATATGCGGAACCAGGAGCATCCCTGACCTCTGGTGGATACATCAGGAAGAAAAATGATATCTTTTCACAATGGGTATATTGGCACTGTGGCTGGAAACAAATTGCTCTTGGGGATCCAGTCATGTACCGACATTTTCATTTATTTTGTTACTCATCAACTATTGTTGAGAACCTACGATATGCTAGGCTCTGTGTCTGAGACTAGGAATACATCAGTGGGCAAATCAAACATGGCCTTTGTCTTTATAGGGGAGACGTTAGAGAATATGAAGCCCCAAACAGCATTTTTTTAAAAATCTGTGGATGTGTGGTTTTAAGTATCACTTTTCAGTGGAAAATTATTAACTAAAACATACTGCGTCTTGTAGGTGTCTGTTTTTCTCTTCCTTGCTTGTGCTAAGTGGAAGCCTAGAAGTCTGAGGTCAGCCTGACATTGGGTCTTTCTTTGTCCCTGTGTCTCAGCCAATCTCTGTTCAGATGTTTGCACATTGCTTTGGGGCTAGAAATGTGTCTGATGGTGATATTTAGGACCACTGCTTGGAAACTTGGAAGGGAGTCTGCGCAGACTTAGAGGCTGTGCAGCAGAAACTGATGAGGTAATACTATAAGACATCTCAGTTTCAGATACACTTGTGGGGCTCCCAGTAACCTATATTCTGTCCTGGCAAGCTTCAAACCACTGTAGATATCTAGAGGTGGTGAGTCATGAAGCAGGCCCATAAGGAATGTCAGGGCCATGGGAGGCAGGGATACTGGCATTCCAGAAGAAAAAAGCATGAGGTGAGGTGAGTGTCACAAAGGGATTGAAAGGAGAGAGTATCAATGTTTGGATAAGGATTGGCTGTAGAAGGTGACCTAGCGAGTCAAGGATGAGAGGGTTCAATGAAGTGTGGAAGTATAAAGACATGCTAAGAATAGGACAGAGAAAGCAAGGGAATGGTGACAACTTCTAGTTAGCCAACATTGTGGAGAGAAGGGCAATGAAGATAAGCACATTATAAGAGAAAGTGTATTTTTGAAACTTAGCTCTGAATTTTGTTCCTAATAAACACCTGTCATTCTATGGTGTGGTGGGAGAGGGAGGGATGTCTTTATTATAGACGACAAGGTTGAGAATTGGCAAAACACATAAAGTCCTCCACGTATCTGTAGCTGACCTGACAGTGTCCCGCTGGTACATAATTGCAGGGACCTTTTAGTGTGCTCCGTGTACTCCCGTTGCTAAGATCTGCTCTCTGTGCCTGAGGGTTCTTTCCTATAGAACTGGGAAAAGTCAAATTCTCAGCTCCAGGTAGACAGGAGGTACCAAGGAAATTACTCTTTGTGGTTCAACCAATAATCCTGAAAAGCGAATGTTGAACTACTCCAACTCCTTCACCTCTTAGGTGGGATAATTCTGAAGTGTGTTGTTTGTACACATTCCTAGCGTTTCCCTGTGCGTTTACCTCCAGTTGTCCTCTGGTAGCTGGCTTAACACCGTTTCCTTTGTTGGCTGGATTTACTTCTATGTAGCACTCCCCACTTCTTTACCAGGGCTCCCTGCGCTTCCCAGACAAAATTCTTTCCCTTGTATCTTTGTCTCGGGGTCTACTTTGGAAGAGCCTATATTAAGATGCCAGCTTTCCACTCAAAGTATCAAATGCCTGCATGATGTTCTCGGTGGTGGTTCTAGCAGAACCTTGTGTATATCTAGTGCCGCTTCAGAACAGCCTAATTGATTATAAATGGTTTTCTTTCTAATATCAAACTGAAAATTGCCATCTGTATCCTCCTAAGCTCTTACCCATTGGTCCTAGCTCTGCCAAGTATTAGAAGAGTAGATGTATATATGTAGAGAAAGTGTTACTTTTAAGATTACGGTATGAGCATTACGGATTCTTTAAGAAGGGGCAAATAAATCTCATAAATATGTTTGACAGAAACTTACAGACCTAACCTGAGGTTGCTTAAAAATTTCAGTTTGATATGGAGAAAACTAGTTAGCAAATCTGTCAACATAGAACTCTCTGGAGTGCCGCGTGTGTGACACAGACCTCCTATACTGGAGTTAGTCTCTGGTACTTCCTAGGAGAAACATGGTTGGAAATCAGGAGCGATGCTATAGTCTCACAGCTGTTTACCTTTTCACCAAATATGAATGCAGGTATTAAAGTCAAAGTAATAACATAAGGTGATAAATTTCAGAAATTACTAAGACCTTGTGAATGAGATGTATGTCTGAAATATAAACATGGAGTAAAATATAGGATGTAGATGTAGGGAATTAAACTATACATTATGAAGTTAGAAAACTGAAGTTATAAAATTATAAATGTGACAAAGAACCATACAGAACATTTATTGGATGATTAAGAGATATCTTTAAATGATAGCATTATATTAATTTAATCAGTCGGCTGCCTAACAACTAAAGAATCCTTCCTAAAATATCTCGGAAAGCTAGCCCAAAAGCAAGATAAAGTAGCATGCCAACCTGAAATTTTTCTGGGAATAAGATTGGCCAATAAAAATATAAATATTGGTGTTGGGGATCTTTGTTTCTTCAGAAATTTGCATGAATTTGTTTCTTCATGTTGCATTTGACTGTAAGTCAAACATCTGATAGGCTTTTCATTTATCTTGGTGAAATTTTCCTTTTTTGTTGGAAAAGAAAGCAACTTCTACTCAAGGCCCAATTCCAGACAGCAGGGAGGAACTTACCGGTACAGTAGGAATGACAAGAACATTGGAAGACAGTAACCATGTTACTCTAGGTATAGAGAAAAATGCACCTTAAATTTGAGAAACACAGACTTCAAGACAGTCCAGAGAAAAGTGAATAGGTTTTATAGTGAATGCCTCCAATAAAGGAAAAAGTACAACCCTGATTGTGAGGAGATAAAATAAAATCCTTACTATTCAATTATAGATGAGAAAAGAGGGGCTACTGGAGTACAGTGTGGTTACAAATCTGTCCAATATATTCAGCATTTAAAAGGACATGTTCAAAAGCTGAGAGGAAGGACACATGGCCAAGGATGAATACAAAGACTGGATGCCCTTGTAATGATCTTATCAGGAAGGCTACAGACCAGAATATGCTGTTCCCATAATTGCTAAGGAGAATAAAAATCTCATTTCAATCATGTTGAAAATAAAAGAATAAAGAAGAAATATGTTGGGTCCAACTGCTTGGAGCTAAAGCATGATGTCTGCAGCCAGAGGAAAGAAAGAAGCCCTATTTAACTCTTTTTTGGCTTCTGTGTTTTTCAAGAGAGAGTTACACTATCCCTTGTTTATTCGATTACTACTGAGAGATGAAATTACCACAAGGATAAGTAAAGAGTTTTTCATGTTATGATTTAAGCAGAAATACCTTCTTTGGAAAGAGAACATTGAGGCCCAAGGTAGATGAGGACATAGGTGATTGATTATACCAGCCATATAAATTGTATTCAAAATTTCAGACCTAATGATAGTAATAGCAGCAAACACATGTAGTTCTTACTATTTAAGTTCTAAGTGCTTTACCTATATTAATTCATTTACATCTCACAACAATCCCCTACATAAAATAGTATTATCGTCTTCATTTTACAAATGAGGAAGTTGAGACCCAGAGAGGTGTCCAAGTTTGACTAACAAGTAGTAGGGCTAGGAACTGAACCCAGGCAGTCTGAGTCCAGACTCTCTGCTCTTGACCACTATGAAATGCTGAATTTTAGATAATTAAAAAAAAAAAATACTGCAGATGTGATTGCAGAACTTTCTCAGCAATCTTGGAAGAATCAGAGCTTGAAGGGCTCACTGGGGAGTAGAGGGAGCAAGTTTTAGATTTTATAGACAAGAAAACAGGTGAAGCCCAGAAGCAGGAGCTGCTGGGGCCTGGCATGGATTCTGGCAAAGCTGCAGAGTAAACTGGAAGCAGATGGATTGTGAATGCTGAGAAAAGGAAGCTGTGGTCTCTGGGAGTCAGTATAGTTTAAAGCAAGAATAAGTCAGGCCCAATTAACTTCACCTTATTTTTGGATGACAGCACTAACTTGGTAGAATGTTGAATGCTGATCTTAGTAAAGTATTTGATGAAGTCTCTGCATTGATATCTTTCTTTATAAACCAGAAAGCGTCAGGCAGAGTTACCCCTAGGTAACACCCCACTAGCTTGGGTAGTTGAGTAAACTCATGCAAGGAGACTAGGTTAACGAATCACTTCAGTGCTTAACATTATGTCTGGTACATTGGAGATTCATGATAAATGTGTACTGAATGAGTGAAACATGAAGAAGGCCTCTAATTCAGTGACTCCTGACCTACTTAATATTTTCTTTTATCAGTGACAAGGATAAAAGTTGAACAGGCATGATTATCAAACTCGCTGGAGATACAAAGTTAGGGGGAAGAATTATTGCCCTGGATGACTGAATTAGTCTCCTAAAAGATCTCAACATGCTGAAAACAGCTATCAAGATAAATCTTAAAAGTGTAAATCTAAAATGCTACATATAGGTGAAAAAAGTCAATTAGGTAAGCACAGAAGGAGGGATACCCTGTTCGAGGGTGATTCATGTGAGGAAAAAAAATTTACCTAATGGTTTTGATTGAACACAGGTTTAATATAAGCTTATAGTGTTCTATGACTGCCCAAGATGCTAAAAGGAATCTTAGGCACCATTACTAAATGTCTGCTTTACAAATGAAGGCAAGCAACGGCCCTGTAGTATGTATTAATCAGAGCACACCTGGAGGTCCATTGTCAATTCTGGTAACTACATTTAAAAAAAGAAATGTAGACAGAAAGACTGAGCTGTATCTAGAGGTGAGCAGAATGATCAAGAGTCTGTAAACCAGTTTTAAGAAAAATTACAGAAAGCCTGAAAAAGATAAATCTTAGAGGTAACATGATATTTGACTCAGCTAAGCCCAACAGGTCAAAGTTAGAGAAAGAAGTTTTCAGCTCAGAATAAGGAAGCAAACAGTTGGAATGATTTGCAAGGCAAGTGGGCTATTCCAAAAAGTAGTAAACGAACTATTCCCGGAATTACTCAAACAGGTTTTACCAGGGGTAGCAACTGCGGATGCTGTTTCCCAGAAGGAAATTCTGGATTTGAGTGAATCGCCAGAATAGATGAGTTTATATTTCTTTCAATTCTGAACTTCTGAGCCTGTGATTATGACACTATCCACCTTCTTCTTCCTTCCTCTAGGCCTTAAAAGCTACAGAATGACTATACATGTGTGTGTGTGTGTGTGTGTGTGTGTGTGTGTGTGTGTGTGTGTATAAGCTAGCAGATTATTTTAGTTTATATATTTATGAAAAAATGGCATTGGCCCAAGTGGAACTACTGTATTTGTGGTCGGCAATAGCTTCCTGCTACATTATATATACAGTTTAAAATGTCAGTTCTCACCTCATATATGGTGGATAAAAAAAAAAATAGCACAGAGATGTCAGTTTTTTGAAAGCAAAAGAGAAGTATGAAAATCACTCATGGCTTTTTACCTTCTTTTCCCCCCTTATGTCATATCATTAGGGGGACCTGAATCAAGGTCATGCAAACCCAAGCTGTTTGATTTGGAATGAAAGAAAATCAAAGAGGACAGATGATACATGGGATGTGGAAATGAATTTGAAGTTGGACAAAAGCCCAGTTTTTCAGTAATATCCAGGTTGATCATTTTTCTCTTTTGCCTTAGAAGGAAAGTGACTGCACATTAGATGTTCTGTGACCTTCGTGACAGTTCCAACTCATCCAGTTGTCACTTTGTCAGCTCTTTTAAAAGTTACCATGGATTTATAATGCTACAGGGCTTATGGCAATCTAATTTAGGCAGAAATAGAAGACATTATGGCATTAAATGTTTTCCAAGATATTATTTCTTGCTACCAAAAGTGCTATAGTTAATATTTCATGTTATTTTTTTCCCATTGTTGGAATCACAGTGCGATCTAAGATTTTAAATTACATGTGAAGCAAATCAAAATTGTTACTTACCTGGGTGGTGCTGGCCAAATTGCGGATTACGTTAATGTGATTTTCATCTTCAACATTAACACGGAACACCTTCTCGCTGAATAGTGAGATAGTAGAAGCACAGAAAATTTAAGTTGAGTGATGTGTCCAAATCTTGGGGCTAGCAAGGAAGAAGGACTTGCTCATTAAAGATGGCTTACTTACCCTTCAAAGTGCTCACCACCATGATGAGCAGAAGCCAGGGCCACAGTTGCCAGAACCAAGAGCGCCAACATTGTGTCTGACTAGGCCTCGTGGGTAGGTCTCATCTGCTTTTATAATCCAGAGTGTTCTTTGCTTTCTTCTCCTGATTGCAAACAGGTGCTACCATATCTTGATTAATAGTTTTCCTGGCATTGTTGCCTTGGTAGCTGTGTAAAGTCTGAGAGAGTATCTCTCTCAACACCTGTGGAAATAGAGTAAACACTCTCAAATTCAACTTATTTAATTTGGATATCAGAACTTGAATAGCCTGGGAGTAAATTAGATTTAAATAAAATCTATTTTGTATTTTTTTCCATTTTGAATTGAGAATTACATACAATAAATTCTGCAGATTTTTGTGTAAAGTTTGATGAATTTTGGCAAATGTATAAACCCATGTAATAAACATCTCAAACAAGATATAGAACATTTTCATCACCCTAACAAATTCCCTTGTGCACTTTTCCAGTCTATTTCTGTACTCCTCTAAGGCAAATGTTACTCTGATTTCTAGCTTTATACATTAATTTTGCCTGTATTAAACTTAATGTAAATGAGATTATACTATATATATTCCTTTGTTTCTGGCTTCTATCATTCAAGATAATGTTTTTGAGATTTATCAGTATTTTTGTTTGTATTACCATTATTACTGATAATATTATTTTTGAGACAGAGTCTCGCTCTGTCGCCCAGGTGGGAGTGCAGTGGCGTGTGATCTCAGCTCACTGCAACCTCTACCTCCTGGGTTCAAGTGATTCTTGTGCCTCAGACTCCCGAGTAGCTAGGATTACTGGAATGCACCACCATGCTTGGCTAATTTTTGTATTTTTAGTAGAGACACAGTTTCCCTCTGTTGGTGAGGTTGGCCTTGAACTCCTGGCATCAAGTGGTCTGCCTGCCTCAGCCTCCCAGAGTGCTGGGATTACAGGCATGAGCCACTGTGCTTGGCTTTGTTGGCATTATTGGTTTATTACTTTTTATTAATAAGTGATATTCCATTGTATGGATATGTCATAATTTGTTTAGCTGTTTTACTGTTGAGATATTTGTGTTGTTTCCAATTTTGTGTTATTATTAATAAGGCTGCAATAAATATTTTTGTACAAGTTCTTTACTTGGCATATGTTTTCATTTAAGGGGGGTGAACATGTAAGTGGAATTGTTAAGCAATAGTGTAAATCTAGGTTTAACACAATAAGATTCTGCTAAACATTTTTTCCATCGTGGTTTGTACCATTTTAAGCTTCCATCAGTATCTAGTCGCTTTGTGTTCTCTCCAACACCTTGTTATTTTTAGTATTTAATTTTGGTATTTCTAATGAGTATAAAGTGGTATCTAATTCTAATTTTAACTTGTATTTCCCTGATGATTGGTAGTGGTGAACATCTTTTCATGTGTTTATTGATCATTTGCAAATCTTCTTTTGTGAAGCATCTATTGAAGTCTTTTGCCTTTTTAAAGAAATTGGTTGTGCTTTAATTCTTGTGTTGTAGCTGTTCTTTATATAGTATGGATACAAGTCCTGTGTTAGAAATATGTGTTCCAAATATTTTTCCCGGTATGTGGCTTGCATTTTTATTTTCTCAATGTTATCTTTTGATGAACAGATGTTTTTAATCTTGATAAAGTTTGTTTACCAACATTTTTATTTTATAATTAATGCCTTTACATTTTTTCAAAGGAATTTTTGCCTATCTCAAGGTTTCAAACACATTCACCTATTTTTTCTTATAAGAGATTTGTAGTTTGGGGTCTTTATGTAAGATATGAGTCTTTAGTGTAAGATATGAATCATTCATTTTTAAAATATGGATATTCAGTAGATCCACTATTATTTGTTGAAAAGGTTTTTCTCACATGTTCTAGCACTTTCTCTATGGATCTCAATGTATGGTAATGGCTCTTTAACCTTTATAAAAACTTGTTTATCATGAGAAGCAAGGAGACAAACCAAAATTAGGGACATCCTCCACAAAAACTGACTTTTACCCTCTAGAAATGTCAATATTATGAAAGATAAAGGCTGAGATACTAGTCCAGATTAAAGAAGACTAAAGAGACATCCTAGATTGGATCCTAAGTTATACACACACACAAAATGTACTAAACACCATGTTAGCCCTGGGAGGCATTAAGGTGAGCCCCAATTCACTGACCAGGGTTGTTATGGATGGTAGAATTACCCTAGACTTCCTCCTTGCAGGCCATGGTAGGGTTTGTGCAATAGTTAATATTGTTAACAATAGTTAACCATCAATGTCTGCCTTAGAAAGACAGGCAGCTGTTTCCTTAAGTTTCAGTATTGACTGTTCCATTTCACCTGAGGCAATAATCTGCGTACAACATTTTTTTTTTAAAGTTAAAGAGCCATTACCATACTTTGAGATCCATAGAGAAAGTGCTAGAACAAGTGAGAGTTGGTCAGGCACTAGACAACTGCATGCCTCACTGGGGAAAAATAACCAAACATAGGCAAAGGAGATCCTCAGAAGCCAAGAGACAAAATGTCATCATATGCATTCTTTGTGCAAATTTGCCAGGAGGAGCACCCAGATGCTTCAGTCAATTTCTCAGAGTTTTCTAAGAAGTACTCAGAGAAATGGAAGACCCTCTCTACTAAAGAGAAAGGAAAATTTGAATACATGGCAATGGCAGACAGAGCCTTCGTGAAAAGGAAATGAAAACCTATATCCCTCCTAAAAGGGGGAAAATAAGTTCAAGGATCCTAATGCACCCAAGAGGCCACCTTCAGCCTTTTTCCTGTTCTGTTCTGAGTATTGCCCCCAAATCAAAGCAGAACATCTCAGCCTATCCATCAGCAATGTTGTAAAGAAACTGGGAGAGATAGGAAATAACACTGCTGCAGATGACAAGCAGCCTTACAAAAAAAAAGGCTGTGAAGCTGAAAGAATAATATGAAAAGGATATTGTTGCACAGTGAGCTAAGGAAAGCCTGATGTAGCAAAAAAGGGAGTCATTAACTCTGAAAAAAGCAAGAAAAAGAAGGAGGAGGAAGACGAGGAAGATGAAAAGGATGAGGAGGAGAAAGATGAAAAAATGAAGATGAAGAAGATAATGATAAGTTGGCTCTAGTACAAGTTGTTCCCCTTGTCTATAAAGCATTTAAATCCCCTGTAAACCCTCATTCCTTTGAAAGAAAAAAATGAAAGGTAAGCCTGCCTAAGATATGTTTTTAAACTATTTATACTATCTTTTTCTGTATGGTTAGCACACTACTAAATATATCTTCTGATTGTTCTGTCCTGGTGGCATTTTCAATAGACACTAACGTTGCCTGCTACAGTACTGGGGTTGTAAATGGGCGTGGAAATTTAAAGTAGGTTCTTGTCATTGCACAGTTCAAATTAGTTATATATGAGGATGGTAGTGTTTTCATCTTCAGTTGTCTCTGATGCAGTTTATATAAAATAATCATTGTTCAGTTAACTGAATACCATGCTGTAATTGCAAAAAAAAAAAAAAAAAAGTCACAGCTGTTTTGTTGATGTTCTCAATGCTTCGATGAAAGTGTTTTTATTAAACAAATTAAAGCCCAATTACATAACCTTCTGGATATGAAGGATATAAATGGTCTATATATTGATACTCTATCAA
>NW_012101255.1:4817481-4856018 GCF_000951045.1 Mandrillus leucophaeus
TTGTTCTTTAGCAAGTGCAAGGTACTTTGTTGAGTGGAAGGATATAGAAATAATGACAATCTGACATTTTCACAAGAAAGCCAGATTATTTTGACATTGTTCAGTAATTACATTATAGGGAGAGTAATATTCAGACAAATATTGTTTTCCTAGGAAAGTCAAATTTTATTCTTCCCTTGGGTTAATAGCAAACATACCTTCCAGAATTCCCTTTTGGTTATGAAAATTTACATCAAATAAAAATTATAAACTTATCTGAAGTCATAAAATCATCTTATTCTGACCCATGTATGTATTCTTAGAATTGACAATTTCCTTTTAGCTTCTTAGAATCTTCTCTATTTTCAGAATTAATGATCGAGTGGTGTACACATAAAATGTTTTTTCCCAAGATCAGCTAACTGGGTGCATTCAGGGTGGTATGGTCATAGACATATGGGATGTCTTTTTTACACTATGCTTTGGGTACCCCAAAAATGATACATCACAACATTTGCTTATTCATGGATTTTTTCTAAATTATCGTAACTTAATCTGCTTCGTACACCACATTTTAGTCTGTTGCTGATTCTTCCAGATTATAACCTCATTGCTCACTGTTCTGTTTTATGTATTTTCCTCCCCACTGACCTTGCCTTTTGGATTTGGCTTTTGTTAATGTCTTTCTAGCTTCAGCTTTTGCAATCCATCAACCCCAATTTGGGTTCTTTCTTCACTTCACTTCCCTAAGTTCCCCTTGTTTGCAACCAAAATTAAAAGTAAACTAGCTAAACGAGAGAACTTGTTATTTATATAACTAAAAAGTTTAGCAATAATGCTGACATCACAGGTTTAGTTGATGATATTGAAACCACCTTTGCAAAAATTATAACAGCAAGAAAATTATGACAGTGAAAAAAAATCTGACCTGACAAACTCCATTTTGCATCTAACCTCCAGGCTGTTCTCGTATATTCCTGATTCCTCAGTGTAGGCTTGAACTAACTTTGTGAGGAACTTAGTTTATAGTTGAAATTTGAAACAAATATGATAATATCCCTTTCCCAAAATAAACCCCCTGCTTGCCTGGGGACCAGACTGCCTTTGTAGGCCTAACAAATTAGTCACAAGATTAGAAATTATGGCGTAGGAACCTTACAGCTAGAGGCCACAAGACTCTAAACCTCTTCAGTTGCTACTAGGGATAATATGACTGTTGTAAAACCTAAGATTGTTGCTTAAGATATTTTTCAGACCCTGTGCTCAATGGATCAGCTAGTACCACCCAGATCAATAAACTGGCTCATCTGATCCTGTGGCCCTCTCCAGGAACGGACTCAGCATTAGAAAATGGTTTTGACTCCCTATGACTTCGTCTCTGACCCGACCAATCAGCACTCCCTGCTTCCTGATGCCCTTCCCAACAAATTATCCCTTAAAAGTAAAACCTAATCTCCAAATTTTCAGGGAGATTGATTTGACTAATAGTAAAACTCTGGTCTCCCATTCAGCCAGGTCTGGGTGAGTTAAACTCTTTCTCTATTGCAATTCCTCTGTCTTGATAAATTGACTCTATCTGGGCAGTGAGCAAAATGAACCCATTGGGCAGTTACAATATTTGTTAAGCCTAGGCCTCTATTTTTTGGTCACCTGTGTCGTGTAGTTACAGGAAGGCCACTAATAAGTACAGCTTTGTATCCTAGTGGATTGGTAACCCTATTGAAAAGATAATTTCTTTTTCCCCGAAATTCTTTTTTTTTGAGATAGAGTCTTGGTCTGTCGCCCAGGCTGGAGTGCAGTGGCACAATCTAGGCTTACTGCAAGCTCCACCTCCCGGGTTCATGCCATTCTCCTGCCTCAGCCTCCCGAGTAGCTGGGACTACAGGCACCTGCCACCACGCCTGGCTAGTTTTTCTGTGTGTGTGTGTGTGTGTGTGTGTGTATTTTTACTAGAAGATGGGATTTCACCGTGTTAGCCAGGATGGTCTCAATCTCCTGACCTCGTGATCTGCCCGCCTCGGCCTCCCAAAGTGCTGGGATTACAGGCGTGAGCCAACGCGCGCAGCTTTCCGCACCAAATGCTAAACCAAATATTTAGATTGAATCTCAGTGGACCTACTTGGACATGTGCCTCTCTATCTGGAACCAATTCTTGTGGTCAGGATGGTGGGATGTGCTGGCTTGCTAGGCCAGCGTAATGGGATCATCCCTAGGACTCTGGCATAAACCTCACGCAAAATACTTAATGCAGCTACTACTGCTGCTGCTGTTGCGACCCTTTGCAGAAGAGATCTTGAGCAGTCCTCACTTCTGTTTGTCACCAGCTTCCAAGTCAAAGTGAAAGTCGTAGGTCAGTGCCCTTGCTACTAGGAGGCTGGGAAAGTGAGAGTCTGACTTTAACTTTGATGGTAAGAAGTGTCTCTGCCTCCTATGACTCCTTAGCTAGAGCGTTCCCCAGTCTTAGGGAGTGGGGTTCAGATCTGGACAGCTAAAAAGAGTGACCAATATCCACTAAAGGACGACATAATTATTTGTGGATGGCTTGTGGTGTGCTGTACTTGGAACTGTAAACACACTGGAAAGTTTATCTCAATCCATACACTGTGATTCCACGGGAGGGCAATTAAGATTTTCAGTTAGTAATTAAAAAAATATATTTTTGTTAGGTGGGAGGGAAATCAAAATATCTTTCCCCCAAATACACTTCTTTGACATATTTTGAGTTGTCTGTTCAGAAGGCCTGCAAACAGAAGTAACCCTGCAAGGTCTTTCATGGGGGAGGTTTACATCTGTGGAGAATCCACACTGATGCAGCCAGTTTTTCTCTGAGGCCTTCCTTCTCTCATCTGTCCAGATCTAGGGAAGATTAATTGAAGAGTCTGACCCCTTTAAAGGTCTGAAAGAAACATTTGCTATCTCTTCCCTCTGAGGGCTGCTACTTGTGAGGTTTCATCTGCATAACAAGGCCACTTTTGCTAGCCTTGCCTCTTCTTCCCCTCCCATAACCTGTTTTGTCATAGTCCAAGCCCTCATTCTTTCTGTATCCTCAAGATGCATTTGACCTTCTGAACCCCACTGGAAGGTGGAGAGTCATCAGTCTGTAGTTCTTCCCTGTGTACACATTAATAGATCTGTTTTTCTTTTCTCCAGGTTATCTGCATTTTGTGAGTTGATTTTTCAGCAAAACTTCAGAATGCGAAGGGGAAGTTTTTCCTTGGCTTCTACAGGCACGCAATATTTTTTCCATAGATTTTGAAATTTTTCTTTCTGTCTCATGTACATATTTTACATTTCTTTTTTACTTAAAGCTTTGGTGATTAATAAGGCAAGCGGCACCTTTGTGTCTGTCTGTGTTTCATGTAACAGCGTGAGATTTTGGAGACTCTCTAAACTGTCCATGGTGTGATAATTTATCCTATGTGATGTCTCAATTTCTGGAAAAGGATTTCCCCAAGCATTCCATAATATTAAGTAGAAAAGGGTTCTGAGGTCAAATACATTTGCTTTAAACTAAAACAAACTCCTTTAGTGTAAGGTTTCTTGGAGTCTTTAATATGCATTACAAATCATCAAAAAGGGACTCTGCCATACTTCCCAAGCATGTCTCACAGTAGAGGGTTTGGATAACAAAGTCCAGCTAAAATTAGAAGACTTATGACCACTCCTATGATTTCAGTGCATTTGGCTGTGGAATATTTTCTTCAAAATCATCAATTCAGACCAGTTATTTTGAGAATACATTTTGGGACGCTTTAGACGGAGTACATAATTACAATTACGTAAACTTAAAGATCTGGCCCTGTGGATTCGTGGTCTGTTTTGTTCAAAACCAAAGAATTTATTGTGATTTCAATGGTTAGGTTCTTGAGCTAAGTGTTGTAGGGTATTCAGACATAAAAAGGACTTAATTGTGTTCTTTAATACCTGCGGTGCCAGGCAGGCAAACAGGCAAAAAAAACTAAAGGAGTAGTTCTCTTGGCTCTTCTTTTTCTTTGTTTTAGGGTGTGAGTTTAACAACTGGGCCAAATGATGATTCTGGAAAAACCATTTTCTCAACCTGAGTGCTACTTAGAACTGATGAGTAAGGAGTAAACAGAAGGCTGTCTTCTTCTCTGTTAAAATGGCCAGATGATACCAGGGAAGAGAGAGAAATCAGAGAATGAGTACTTTGTGTTAAGTCAGAGGAAGTTCCAATTACTTGGAGAAGCTCAAGTACTTTGTACATGTATTTGTGTCTGTTAAATATTGAATATGCTAAATCAAGTTAAGCCTAAAGCTGACTACTTAACATATTTTAAGTTTGGCCTATAGGTTTCCCTGTACGTACTAAAGTACAAACTAAATAGAGGTGTATACAGACTGTAACCTACACTTGTGCCAATAACTGAGTTTTGGCCAATCAAAGGGGGCTAACTGTTCAAATCATGTTCAAATAAGGTAAATGCTGAGCTGTAACCAGTCTGGCTGTTTCTATACCTCACCTCCATTTTCTGTATTCCACTTTTCTTTTTCTGTCCGTAAATCTACCATGTGACTGTGCCAGAGTCTCTGAGCCTACTCTGGCTCAGGAGACTGCCCAATTTATGAATTGTTCTTTGCTCAGTTAAACTCTATTACATTTAATTTGTCTATAAACAACTAGGAACATTTTAATCTGAAAATTTTTCCTTCAGAAATCCTGCATCATTTGCAAATTAAAATCACAATAAGATGCCATCTAACACAAGTTCGAATGACTATTGTTAAAAAGTCAAGAAATAACAGATATTGGTGATGTAGAGAAAAAACGATGCTTATACACTCTTGGTGGAAATGCAAACTAATTCGGCCCTTGTGGAAAGCAGTTTGGAGATTTCCTGAAGAACTAAAAATAGAACTACCATTTGACCCAGCAATCCCATTACTGGGGATATACCCGAAGGAAAATAAATCATTTTAACAAAAGACACCTGCATTTGTATGTGTGTTGCAGCACTGTTCAGAATAGTAAAATCATGAGCTCAACCCACATGTCCATCGGTGGATTGGATAAAGAAATTGTTGTATATACATACCATGCAATACTACACAGCCATAAAAAAGAAATGAAATTATGTCTTCTGCAGCAAACTTCATTGCAACTGGAGGTCATTATTCTAAGCAAATTAATGCAGTAACAGAAAACCAAATACTGCATGTTCTCATGCAGTGTAAGTGGGAGCTAAACACTGGGTACACATGGACATAAATATGGGAACAATAAACACTGGGGACTCCAAAAAGGGAAAGGTAGAGGGGGACAAATGTTGAAAAGTTACCTATTGGGTACTATGTTCACTACTTGAGTGACAAGATCATCAGAAGCTCAAACCTCAGCATCATGCACTACACCTGTGTAACGAACCTGCACATGTACACCCTGAATCTAAAATTGAAGAAAGAAATCCCGCATTATTATCATTATCATTGATGAAGTTCAGAAAATGCTATTCCAAAATATGACTGTAGAAGAACCGAATATGCCACCTCAAAATATGCCTCTTTAGCCTAAGGATTATTTTGAGTTGATTATTATGGGAAACAAGAGACATAGGAGAAACTCTAAAACTAGAGTAGGAGTTACCATTTGTAAAAAAAGTTACATCTTTTAAAAAATTTTCCTTTTGTATGGTATCTCCGCTTTGTGCCAGGAAGAGAAGGATGACTCTAAATCACTAGAAAGTATTATTAATAGAGAAGTATTGACTGAAACCTGCATAGTAAACCTCTCTCTGTTTCACTGAATGATGGTATTTAGTCTACCTACTTAGATGTATATTCTTGATATTTACTCATTTTGCTTTGGGTAGCTCCCATGTATACATGATGTATACACGTTAATAAACTTCTGCTTGTTTTTCTCTTGTTAATCTATCGTTTGTTATAGGGATCCATCCCAACTGAAAGAGGAAAAATTATTTTTCCTCTCATATTATTATTGTCATTATTTCCTCCTCCTCCTTCTTCATCATCATCATATTCTATCATCAATTCCTAGACCAATTACTATGAAAATAGAACCTTGTTGCTTCAATTCTGATGTTAAAAAGGCAATAGGATTTTATATTATAGAAGAGGCAAGCTCCTAAATGGGGAGTTATTTCAGAAAAGAGTTAACTTCTGTTTGTTTGCATCCAATCAAAACAACTGATTGCTTCAGTCGATTCAGTAAAAATTCTCCTTTTATAGACCTTTCTTAACTGAACTCTCCAGTTGTTTGTGAGGCAGACAGAATTACCCTGTAACTTGATGGATATAACTGATTGGTGACCTGATCTGCTGGTATTGCCCCAAGGACGGCAAAAACAACCTGAAAATGTTATACAGGTACACCCATGGCCTGTTAGTTTTGTATAATTATACTTAATATTTGAATAAACTGTCTTTTTATGGATACGAAAAGAGATGCTAGTAAACATTTTCTTGGCTGGGTTTACTCTTTGGCATCTACTAATGTTGGTATATGGTTCTATTTTTATTTCCTACATGATCATCATCATTAATGGGCATAGTCTGCATATCTCTGGTGGGACTGTTGTTTGTTACTGAATTGCAGACCAGTATTTTGAAAGCTGGGAGATAAACACAATTGCTTCATTCCATAAATCTTACCACCTGAGTCATCAATTTGAGGCTCCTTATTGAAATAAGGAAAACATATTTAATCATGCAAATATTTGGAAACTCCAAGCGTATCTCTATTTGGAATTTGGGAGATAATTAAAATGGACAAGTTATGATTGATTAGTACATGAAAATGGACTAGTTAAAAGGCAGTTGGTTCTCTTTCTATTCTTATATCAACACTCCATCAACAGGAATTAAGAAAACAGCATAACTAGGCTCCAGCTCCTCACTGAGGGCAATTAATCAGGACAGAAGAGTGGGGAGGTAAACTGGAATACTGCCAAATAAATCAACTTATTTTTGTTCCTACATTTATCTTTGTTAATTCTCATAGGCCATCTTAAGATTCTGATCTTTGATTCATGTAATAGGTAATAAATTTTAGAAAAAAATTCCTAGGTATTTTGAATTTTTAAATAAATTACATATTTTCAAATTAATATCTTTCTTGGAAACAAACGTATAAGAAGAGGTACATTTCTACTTTTAATTCAAATATGAGAAATATTTGTTTTATTCCAGTTTATAAGGTAAGGGGAAACTATTTTTATTCTTAAAATGCTGTAACAGAACATTAAAGCTCCTTAAAACCTTTTGAGGAAAGGGCAGGGTTTTAATAAATAAATGTTAATAATATAAAATGCCATATTGGATAGGAAATAAAAGCATAAAGTCAATTCAAATGTCAATATTTTCTGACAACCTGTTTACTGTTTACCTGATATGAATCTTCAGAAAGGTCTTTGTTCTACTTTGCCTGGCTCCAGTTCAATTTCAATTTATTTTAAAAATTAGTTTGGAAGGGCAAGCCCCAGGCACACAGATAATGCTGGTGATGCTGTCATTTGGCAATCCAGTTCTAACCACCAGATTGGGTTCCTTTTTTTTTTTTTTTTTTCTGTTTCCAATTCTAAATCATTGAGACTCTAGTTTCTTCCTACTTATTACCACGAGGTAATTTTATAAGCAAACCGATAATCAGCATGGTTGATACTTGAGAGAAACAGGTTGACAATAAGTTTTCCAGGAGTCATTTGAAAAAGTTGGCATTTGAGTGCTCAGAAATATGATCAGTGCAATGGATGTTAGGACATGGATTTTTACCCTTTAAGAGTGAAATATTTTAATGTTGGGATGTTTCACAGTTCCTTTGGAAAATGAGGTATTATATTACCATACTTTTATGTGATAAAAATCCTTCCAAAGAACTCTGGGAATTAAATGACTAAATTGACAACTTGTTTGAGATTTAAAAGATGATTACAGAGTTTTTGATTGTTCAATTTTCTTTTATGTCAGAATTTTGATCTCCAAATGCAAGGGTTGTGCTTGCTTCACAGTTAATGACCTAATTTTGCAGCACTTCTTGATGCTCCCCAACATTGATCTGACTCGGAGGCAAGTCTGTTCAACATGATGTCAGCAAGAATTATTTTGACAGCTGCCAGAGCAGTAACGTAGACTCAAAAAGTTTTCATTTTATTATGTGGTGTTCCAGAATATTGGTGTGATGTATACATGCCAATGGACAATCAGACAGTAGCATAATGTTCAAGAGAAGAACTCACAAGGAAAAGTGATCACAACAATTAAACAATCATCAATTTTCTCAGTGAGCATTAGGAGATAAGACTCAAGCACACAAAAATATCCCCTCTAATTTGACATGGGAATGACAGAATCAAAAGCATATTCTTCCTCTTGATGGTCTCTGGTATTGCATTACAGCCAGATTAGTGATTCTAAACCACATGAAATGCCTTCCCTGAACCATGGAGTACTGGCTGTTGACAGGTCCTACTTAGTCAGAGGAGAGTGCCTCTGTGGACGGGCTACAGTTTTCATTCTCAGGATTGATGGTCTAGCATCAGATTCCATGATAAACTTGCTTGAAGCATGGTCTTGTGTTTTCTAACAGCGTTATTAGATAAACATTCGGTATCTGCATTTCAGAGTGGTAACACAAGGATAAATCAAATAGCAAATTACATTTAGGTATGCCATCTGCTGCCTTTGTTTTATGAATTCCAGCCCATAGGACATTGACTGGGCATGAATGTCTAAGCCATTGTCTTTTATGGTCGGACTTACTACAAACATTGGACAAATGTTCATCCAAGCTGTTGGTCTTCTTGGAAAGAGTAAAATTCAGCAAAAGTGATTTTTTTTTTGTTGTTGTTGTTGTTTTTGTTTTAATAAAAATAAACCACAACAGAAGAAAAAACAGCATGTACTCGTTTCTCCGAGTGCAACATCTCAGCAGGCTTTAGGAACTCATCTGCAAGGGGTAAATTGTTTAATGCGTAATTGTAAGCAGAACTGTAAAAAGCCATATTAGGCTTCCATGATTTTATTCTCTTCTTCTGGTAAAAGATCATTACTTCTCCCTGGGCCCCTAATGGTTAAACCTCTTACTACTTTTCTAAGAAAGTTCTTGATTTCTTCTGATGGTAACTCTTAAGCCATGTCTTTACTCCCCAGTGGTTTCATTAAGAATTTACATTTTCCTGGTGCTTCTGGGGAAATTTCCCTTTATTTCTTTTATGTAATTTTTATTTGTAAATTAGAAATAACTTTACAAATAAAAATTAAATGTATTTATGGTGTATTACTTGTTTTGTTATAGTATGTACATTGTGGAATGGCTAAGATATTTAACACAGGCATTACTTCAAGTACTAGTGTTTTTTTGGGTGATGAAAACATTAAAAATGTACTCTCAACAATTTTCAAATATTCAATATATTGTTATTAATTGTAATCATCATGATGTACAACAGATCTCTCAAACTTATTTTTTTCCATCTAACTTAAATTTTGTGTCCTTTGACAAGTATTTTTCTTAACAAATCAGTATAAACAGAGTAAGACATTTTCTTATTCTTTTCAACACCTACATTTTTAAAGCTCTTCATTTCTTGGAAGGGCAATAGGTTTATTTTCCTTGAGTAGTCAAAAGTATGAATTTACAGACACAGAATTACATCTTGGTGCTCTCATTTGGACACGGTTTTATCTTTTAATATTGATGCCAACCTGGTTTTTTAACATTTGCTCAGATACAGTGGTTACCAGGGACTAGTAGTGCTGCATTTCACGGACTTTTGCAGGTTTTTTAGCTAACACCATAAAATGAGTTCTCTATTTCTGAGGCTAATAAAAGTCTTAATGATATGTGCATCCAACAGATGGGACAGAGGGCTATTTTGGCAGTGGGCAGTTGAAATCAGCCCTCAGTTGTTTGTATAAGGCACTCACTAAAGTCAATAAAAGGTAATTTTCACACACAATTTAATTCAGAGTATAAAATGTTGGGAAGTGTAGCTGGTGTAAGTCCAATGGGCATAAGGGTAGCAGTTGGTAAAAGTTGTGTTTGATGGTAAATTTTAACTGACAGAGTGACAGGTTGATCAAGAGATATATGGACCAAGTCACAAATTGTCGGCCATGGCAGGGTTTCAGAGGCAGGGTGAAGAACACAGCTGAACCAATTACCCCCAACATCTCTCACACAAGCATTTAAAAAAGGATTAAAAAAATCTCTCTCGCTTTCTTTGTGCTCCCAGTCCTCTTCCTTCTCCACTTGCTCACTCTTGCATTATACCCATTTTTGAAACCATTTGTTTGCTTATCTTTCCTCTTAGCATTTTTTTTTCTAACAAATATACACAAAAATCAATACTTCAGTGTAGGAGCATCATAAAGATACCAGGAGGATCCAGAATATTGTCCATTCTGGCCACACAGGGTCAGGTGTGTAGCTCAGATCTCCTGATGTGAAAGAGGGACTTCATACATTCTCCCTGGTTACAGTGAGGGATATTACGTTCAATGAAGAAAAGGGTTTAGTGAGGCTGAGAAACCATTCTGGAGACAGATGGATAGTAACTCTTAGTGACTTCACTATTTTATGCATTTATGAAATGAATTGTTAATGATTTATGCATATCAGTAGCTTACATGCATTTTGGAAATTAAACAAAATATGAGTCGGACCAGGTACGGTGGCTCACTCCTGTAATCCCAGCACTTTGGGAGGCTGAGGTGGGTGGATCACCTGAAGTCAGGAGTTTGAGACCTGGCCAACATGGTGAAACCCCATTTCTACTAAAAATACAAAAATTAGCCGGGCATGGTGGTGGGCGCCCATAATCCCAGCTACTCGGGAGACTGAGGCAGAAGAATCGCTTGAACCCAGGAGGTGGAAGTTGCAGTGAGCTGAGATTGCGCCACTGCCCTCCAGCCTGGGCAACAGAGCGAGACTGTTTAAAAAAAAAAAAACCCAAAAAACAAACCAAAAAATGAGTAGACAATGTTTGTGACATTTTGTTTATCTGATACTGCTGAACTCTGTATATGCTTTAAATGTATGCATGGCAGGTGTGCAGAACAGGCTCATATTCTGGTTCTTTTCATTGTTAAATATTTGAAGTCAGGTGCTGCAATTCTATTCAAGAATGTATGACATGAGAAATGAGATCATAATTACTGAATAAGTAATATTTTGTTAGATTACTACTGGGTTTCTCAATCTTAGCACTGTTGACATTTTGGGCTGGATCATTCTTTGTTGTTGGGGACTGCCCTGTGCATTGTAGGATATTTTGGAGCATTCTTGGACTCTGCCAGTTAGATGCCGATAGCACCACCCAACCACCTGCTCAAGTTGTATGTATATTAGTTCGTTTTTACGCTGATGATAAAGACATATTCGAAACTGGGAACAAAAAGAGGCTTAATTGGACTTACAGTTCCACATGGCTGGGGAGGCCTTGTAATCATGGCAGGAGGTGAAAGGTACTACTTACCCAGCAGAGGCAAGAGAAAAATGAGGAAGAAGCAAAAGCAGAAACCCCTGATAAACCCATCAGATCTCATGAGACTTATTCACTATCATGTGAATAGCCTGGGAAAGATCCGCCCCCATGATTCAATTACCTACCCCTGGGTCCCTCCCGCAACACGTGGGAATTCTGGGAGATACAATTCAAATTGAGGTTTGGGTTGGGATACAGCCAAACCCTATCATTCCACCCCTGGCCCCTCCAAATCTCTTGTCCTCACATTTCAAAACCAACCGTGCCTTCCCAACACTCCCCCAAAGTCTTCTTTCAGCATTAACCAAAAAGTCCACAGTCCAAAGTCTCACCTGAGACAAGGCAAGTCCCTTCCGCCTATGAGCCTGTAAAATCAAAAGCAAGTTAGTTACTTCCTAGATACAATGTGGGTACAGGTATTGGGTAAATACTCCTATTCCAAATGGGAGAAATTGGCCAAAACAAAGGCATTACAGGGCCCATGCAAGTCCGAAATCCAGTGGGGCAGTCAAATTTTAAAGCTCCAACATGATCTCCTTTGACTCTATGTCTCATATCCAGCTCACATTGATGTAAGAGATGGGTTCCTATGATCTTGGGCAACCCTGCCTCTGTGGCTTTGCAGGGTACAGCCTCCCTCCTGGCTGTTTTCCTGGGCTGGCTTTGAGTGTCTGTGGCTTTTCCAGGCTCACGGTGCAACCTGTTAGTAGATCTACCATTTTGGGGTCTGGAGGATGGTGGCTTTCTTCTCACAGCTCCCCTAGGCAGTGCCTCAATAGGGATTCTGTGTGGGGACTCTGACCCCACATTTCTCTTCAGCACTGCCCTAGCAGAGGTTCTCCATGAGGGCCCCACCCCTGCAGCAAACTTTTGCTTGGGCATCCAGACATTTCCATACATCCTCTGAAATCTAAGCGGAGGTTCCCAAACCTCAGTTCTGGACTTCTGTGTACCCACAGGCTTAATACCACATGGAAGCTGCCAGGCTTGAGGCTTCCACCCTCTGAAGCTACAGTCCAAGCTCTGCATTGACCCCTTTCAGCCATGACTGGAGCAGCTGGGACACAGGACACCAAGTCCCTAGGCTGCACACAGCATGGGGACCCTGGGCCCAGCCCACAAAACCACTTTTCGCTCCTGGGCTTCTGGGCCTGTAATGGGAGGGGCTGCCATGAAGGTCTCTGACATGGCCTGGAGACATTTTCCCCATGGCCTTGGGGATTAACATTAGGCTTCTTGCTATATATGCAAGTTTCTGCAGCTGACTTGAATTTCTCCTCAAAAATGGGTTTTTGTTTTCTACTGCATCATCAGGCTGCAAATTTTCTTCACTTTTGTGCTCCATTTCCCTTTCAAAACGGAATGCTTTTAATAGCACCCAAGTCACCTTTTGAAGCTTTACTGCTTAGAAATTTCTTTTGCCAGATACACTAAATCATCTCCCTCAAGTTCAAAATTCCACAAATCTCTAGGACAGGAGCAAAATGCTGCTAGTCTCTTTGGTAAAACATAACAAGACTCACTTTTGCTCCAGTTCCCAACAAGTTTCTCATCTCCATCTGAGACCACCTCAGCCCAGACTTTATTGTTCATATCACTATCAGCATTTTTGTCAAAGCCATTCAACAAGTCTCTAGGAGGTTCCAAACTTTTCCACATTTTCCTGTCTTCTTCTGAGTCCTCCAAACTGTTCCAACCTCTCTGCCTGTTACCCAGTTCCAAAGTCGCTTCCACATTTTGGGGTATCTTTTCGGTAATGCTGCACTCTACTGGTACCAGTTTACTATATTAGTTCATTTTCATGCTGCTGATAAAGACATACCTGAAACTAGGAAAAAAAGAGGTTTAATTGGACTTCTAGTTAAAGTCCAATTTAACTGGAGGATGGTAGCCCTCTTCTCAGAGGGGCCACAGCCAAACTATATCATTGTGATATCAGTGATATCACTGTGATAACCAATAATGCCTTCAGACATTGCCAAATGTTTCCTCACGGCTAAATCCTATTCTCCCTATTGAGAACCACTGGTCCATTGGTTTACTGACATGATTATCTGTTTCCAAATCAAGCTATGGTTTACATGAACTTCAGTATGATTGTGGACGCAGATGGAGACACAAATCAGGGAAAAAGGTATATATGTAGAAAGTTTAGCTTAGACATTGTTCATGGCTTTTGAATGGCTCCAGCAGCATCTTTAAGAACCTATTAAGGCATTAAATAACAGGACAATACCAGAGACAATGAGGCACTTAAATGCCAGCATGAACACATTGCTTGCTGCAATAGATTCTTCTCTGGAACTGTGCAGAGCAGAGGTTGGTGGCCTTGGAGGCAGCTATGGATTTGTGAGATGAAGTGGAACAATGGTACCCAGGGCAAAAAAAGCCCTGAAGCATGATCTGAGGAGTTGAGGTTGAGATGTGACAAGCTGGAAGGCAACAGCAGTTGGCATATTAAGAGGGCAGCAATTACTGAGCAGGAGGCTTTTCTTGAATGGGGGTAGCTTGGTTTCTTTAAAGTTCCTTGGTACTTGTTCCTTCTGACATCTGCAAGCTCTGCCAGTCTCCCAGGAAAACAGTTCCCTGCACAGTACAGCTGGGCCTAGAAGCTGTGACCATAGTTAATGGGACTGGATGCTTTCTTACTATTTCTTACCTCTCTTTGGCTCAATTCTCTCTGTACTTTCCAGGTGAAGACATGTTGGGCAGGGGCAACTAGGTGCTATGAACTTATTTCTGTTTTCTTGCTGTTTTAGTTATATCCTCAAAGGGAAGTGAAGAAGAGGGAACTGTTTCTTGCTGGTTATTGTCTATGATCTAATTAAATGTTTTCTTGGTATACTTGACATTTTCCCATAGACCTTAACACATTCTGGACTTTGGACTACCTAATAAAAGTAGGAAAAATCTGGGCAAGCACTAAACATTCTTCCTTATTTATGTTTTCTTTTCTTTCACGTTTAACACACATTTCAAGGAAAATTTTTTTCTTTCTCATTCTTAAGAGCAAATATCATTAGCTGATTTCTAAGTTACGGAATTCTTAGAAATGTGTAAATGCTCACTGGGTGATTTAAAAGAGGGTAGTTTCAAGACTGAAGTGAATGATGCATCTTTATTTAAAATGAGACAGAACGTCTCTGAGAGTTTGAATATGGGGCTGAAATAAATTTCAGAGGCAAGGAATTATGGACTATTATTGTGTGGGGGACCAGTACATGCCACTCCAAAATACAAAGAATTGTTGAGCTGAAGGCAATTAAGAATAAGTAGATACAGGAAAACTCTGTACCCGCCTTCTACTTGCCTACAAGCAGAACAAAGATTTACAAAGACAAAAGGTATCTTGCCCCTCTTCTACGAAGAACAACAACCACTGATGGCAACTTTAAACACGTATGGTCCTGGGGGTGATGCTGGAGGAATCTATAGTTAGCAAACTTTGCTTACTTAACCATTTTTTTTTGTTGGTTATTTGTACTTTTCTATGTTAAATCTGAGATATAAGCTGAAATTCAAAGCCACATGTTTGAGAGCCACTCAACTACTCATTCCCTGGGTGTCTCCCATGTATATGTGAAATATACATGTTAACAAACTTCTTGTTAACCTGTCTTTTGTAATGGGTCTGTTCCTATTAAGAACCTAGAGAGGTTCTTATTCCTTTCTCTGAATTTCTGGTGACAAGGAGATCAAATTTTTCTGGGATACTCATTTGCTTCAGAGTCCACAGATGGGATCCTGGGGAAATGGCAGAAGCAGGCAAAAGGGTAAGAATTTACATCAAAGTCAGCTCTTTCTGATCTCTATCTGTAGTGCCCATTTAAGAGAGCAAAGTAAAAATTTATCCTTGTCCTTTCCTTTCCAAATTCATTTCAGCCGGAGGAAAACATTTGTATGATTTAGTTCGAAATGTGATTCTCTATCTTGGGGTACCCACTTGTTATTGATCCTTTTCATTCCATGGACAACCCTCGTTTTCCTGTTTGTCTTGTTTATGTCCTGAGAGCTTGGCTTTATGACTGGCAAAAATATTTTCTCTGGTCCTTGCTGGTGTTGGGGTGGGGTTGCAGGTGTCAACTTGTGTCTGGAAGTTAGTTGGGTTGGGAACCTGAGAAACAAAGTGTTCTTTGTGCCAACTCTCAGGGGAATTTGTCTTAATAATAGGTCCCAGTCCACAGGGGGCTTTCATTGTCTCAACCTTCATTGCTTTTGGTTAGTGCTGGGAAAATTCTATCCCAGTAAAATGCATGCGCGGTATTTCAAATTAGCAGGGCTGTGATTGGAAGCATCCCACATTCCCTGGGACACATTTTTACACAAACACTATCCTTAACCACCTGTGGCAGCAGAGATCTTTGATTTTTTTGGCTATGTCTGAAAGTGAACTTTTAAATCACGGAGATGGTATCTTTGCACCTCTGGAGATGGCTAGTATATCTGTGGTTAAGCCATAAAAGGTTTATTGGTTTTGATCCTGAGTTGCTTGGTAGATAATACCTTCGGTTAAAAAAGTTTGGTTTCTGATAGTTATAGCCTGATAGAAGCAACTTTTGAAAGGCCACTCTGTTCTCTCCACTTGATCCTGCTTCTCCCATAGGAATTCCTCCATGGGAAGCCCTTCTTCTCAAACCCTTGCTAACTGTAGGTTCTGCCGCCACTTTCAGGTTTCTGTCTTGTTGGCATAAATTTTGTTAAGGGTAATATGGAACTTTATTGGCTTCTTTAAGAACTTAAGATCTCCCCAAGTTGGCTTCTTCCTTCTCATTGCTTCTATTTCTTCTTTTTTCTTTTGTTGCCTTAAATCTTTCATCAGTTCCCTTACATTGTTGATATGTCTCCTTTCAGCCTCTGCCTCCTCCATCCCTCTGTCCTCCCTTGATGTACCTTTTCCCTCCCACTCTAGCCTCTTGGTCACTTGAGCTTTGGAATCCTGCTCTCATGGATCTCAGGATCCCCCAAAGCAGCTATCCGAGACTACAAAGGTTAACTGGAAATATACCAGCACTTAAAATTTAGTCAACAGCCTCCACAGGATTGAGCTCTGATGATAGAAAAATGTGCCCCAAGGCTCCTTCTTGGAGAGAAACTTATATTCTTTTTCTGTACCTTTGAGATATAAATGTTCTACCTTGTCTTACCTGAGAACCACTCCTTTTGAAATGCAGACTTCAGGGAGATGACTTATCAGAAGGAAAAAAAGCTATTTGGAAATTGGGCAAATAAAAAAAATCTAAGTCTTTTCCAAAAATAGTGGTAGAAAGGTTTGGCCATCTGAGCAGGTAACCCTGGCTTGTCCCATTTGTCAGAAACAATTTGGATTCTGCTTATTCTTTTATAAACTAATGAGTTTTGTATTATAGTACCTGGAACATGGCTAAAGTTTTAGAATGAAAGCTATAAGATCTACTACTGTCTATGTCTATACATGTCTTTGTATGTATGTTAGTATATGTGATATTTTCCTAACTCTGGATGGCATTGCCAAAATTAATTTGTAAAAGAGCTCTATTTAATTGGCTTAAAGAAAAATGAATGCTTATATAAAAAATTAAATATTCCTAAAACTGCCAGAAGTATAGGAATTAACCCAGATGCTTTTCAAGTTCACATGACTTGGATAAGTCTTTGGTAGATAAGGCTACGTTAATATTGTTAGTTTAATAATAACAAACAAAAAATCCAATATATGTAACTTTTAAGTTGTTGTTTTGATGATGTCTGCCTACCATGCATGTGCAGTGAAAATACTTAATGGGGAAATAACTTGAAACGATGCTTAACTTTGAACGATGTCCCTGAAAATTTCATGGGTAATCCAAGCACAATTGTGAAGAATAAGTGAATTAAACAGGTGTAAGTGGGGTAAGAATTTATGAATATGCTTTCAAACAATAATTACATTTTATGTTATATCTACTTAAAAACAGTTTTGTAAATCTCTTTGGTAACTTGCACTCTTAAGTTTTGCTAAGTTAAAAAATAGATACTTATTCAATATCTAGATCATTTCCAAATAAGATAAAATACTGATGCACTAATTACTAAGCGTAAGTTTAAATTTGTATACTTTTGGCATTTTGTTTTCATATAGTATAGAGAAACCGAAGATATTTGGGTCTGCTATTAAACATGTCTTGTGTCAAGTTAAAAAATTACACTATGAGGAAGAACATGTTTCTAGAAATTAAAGTTACTTAGAGTTAAAAATTTGGATTAATATATAATTAAAACTACTAGAAATATTAAGGGAAACAACTCTTGGGTGCAAAGTATGCAAGGAAAATGAGATGTGCTTTTGGTAAGGAACGTTATAAGAGGATCTGTTTTGTTAAAGGAAAAAGAGAGTAATTAATTCTGTATTAAAGTGAAAGGAATGGTTATTTTAGAATAAAAAAGGAACATGAAGGACAAAACTGAAAGGATATAGAAAGTTATGTGGGGGAGGAGAGGAGGGGTCAAAGAGGGAGGGACTATCTTTTGTGCTGAAGCTGGTTAAAATTGAATAAATGTATTATATGAGTTTTAAAAATGAGTCTTCCTATCAACAACTTACTAGTATAAAACTAGAAGCTGCTTTTCTCTCTGTAAAAAAAGCGAAGTCCTTAGAACATTAAATCTGCTCTTGATAAGAGACACTGAAAGATTTTTACCTTTAGAGGGCTCTGACTAGAAAACAAAGATTTTATGTCTTATCAAAATAATTTTCTGTGCTTTGTGTTTTCTATTATTAGGTCTTTGATTACTTAAGACAACTGAGTCTTTTGTATTAAAAGGGCAAATTTTTTTTTTTTTTTCCTGCAGCTATGTAACTTTCTGTATTTGCCTTTGAAGTATTTTAATTCTCATTCTAGTTAAATGAATGACTATTATTTCACAGTGATCTGTAATCCTATGGATTCAAGTGATTTGAACATTTTGGCATTTTTACCAATGCCCTAAATCAAATTCTAAATTAAGTATTTTTTAACCTAGAATTAACTTCAGGATTTTTCAGATGAGCCCCTTGACTATCTCAAAAAATTTATTCTCCCTAACAAGAGACATATTAAATTAATTAGGCTTATTTGATATGTTAAATTTGCATAGGAAGCATTGTCAAATAAGAAATGGGCTGGGTGCAGTGGCTCATGCCTATAATCCCAGAACTTGGGCAGGCCAAGGCAGGAGGATGGCTTTACGCCAGAAGTTCAAGGCGAGCCTGAGCAACATAGTAAAACACCGTCTCTACAAAAAAATGAAAAACGAAAATTAGCCAGGTGTGGTGGCATGTGCCTGCAGTCCTATCTACTTGGGAGGCTGAAGTGAGAGGATCCTCTCAGGAGTTCGAGGCTGCAGTGAGCTGTGATTGAGCCACTGTATACCAGCCTGGGTGACAGGCTGTCTGGAAAGAAACAAAAAGAGATAAATGATGTTTCACCTTCTTCGAATTATGTGGATATGTTATTAATATGTGTTCCAGAAATTATATGAAATTCCTAGAAATTTGATTCCTAGAAGTTTGTATAACGTTATCAGACAAAATCCTAGTTATCTTAAAATGCTGTCACAGAAACAAATAAATTTTCTTGTCAATTGCATCATTATTATAATTAACTCTCATCAGATCTTTAACTATGGCCATTGAAAATATTGTCATTCACAGCTAATTAATTGTTTTACTCTGGTACTTTCCTGGAAGTTTCTGCAAGCAACTATAATCTTGAAGTGTTTCATCTTCAAGGCGATTCATGGAAAAGACTCTGACGAGTACATATTCTGCTAACTATAAGATCACACCATTGGACTGGGCAAGAATTTCTAGAATTCTAATAAAGGAACTGATGGGTTCACAAAATTGCTAACCGAGATCAAACAGAACAAGAATTAATTTTATGGAACTGAATGGAGTAATGAGGGTAAATTTTTCATGGCCTCTTTGTTTGAAACATTACTGGTTTTTTAATGCTTTGTTTTTCAGATTAAGGAAACCTTTTATTTTTTTGTCTTGAACTATCTATAGCTTGCATTAATTTGATAAAGTATACTTTTTGTAAACAGAATTTTGTAAACATTTATTTTTTCTCCTTACCTGATCTCCTGAGAATTCAGAAGCTATTACAAGTATTTCTGTTTTACGGCAATAGTTATTTTTAAAAGTTCAATAAGAATTTATTCTCTTTATAACAGAATGCAATTGGAAACACTCCTTATATTGCCAAGGCTTTTGACTGGAAGGTCATGTTTGAAAATGTGCATAGAATCAGATATGACCAGACAGTTTTAAGAAACTAAGGTTGGCTTTATGGAACCAGTAAAGCCGCCCTCAAAAACACTGGCCTAGTACCTAATTAAAAGTGTTGCAAACCTTATAGGTGAGTATGGAATGTCACTTCCTGGCAGAATCAGGAACCTCAAAATATTTCAGGAACCTTAAGAGGAGAAGAATTTACCCAAATCTATAGGTATTGTGGTCAAAGTCTTCTAGCAAATCCTTGGCCTTGAGTCAAAGCCTTTTAAAAGTCTAATCTGAAATTTCTTATCAAAAGTTGCACCAAAGCAGACTTAAAAAGATCCTATGTGATCAATCACTATTTTTGCTGTACTTACGGAAATAACCAATCGAAGTTTAAAAACACTAGACTTATTCTGAAAATAAATTAGCCTTACTGTGATTATCTTTGGTAAAAATAGGGGTGATTATAGAGAAAAAAAATGCTTCAGAATAAAAGTACAGTGCACCTATTATTAGATTCCAGCCCTATTCATAGTTTTTGAGGTTTTATTATCTACCTGTAAACTGAACTGGATTCTGAATTTTTCTAGTTTCCTCCAATATTTGACTGTGGGTCTCCAAATTAACATTTCCAATATTCTCTCACCTTTGTGACTGACATCACTAAGAACAAAATCTACCCTTTTCCCAAAACTCCGCCAGTTGATACTGGACAACTTAACATAAACTTAAGAGAAATAACCACAATAGCTCACATGTGGACCTCCTTCATGCCTCTTGCCTGTGGGCCACTCAGACATCACTAGAGTCATTAAAATTGCAAAAGATGCTTTGAGCCCAACATTTAGAATTCTTTCTGACTAGCCACCCTCTGAGTTCAGTAACTGGTTTAAAATTTGCTCTAATGATTCATCTTTGTTTTTCTCTTGTTTCCATATAAATACCTCTTATTAAATAACTGTGTGCTTGCACCATATAGGCCTAGCTTTGGTGGGAGCCCACTTATAATACCACCTCCTGAAATGAGACACAAGTTTAACTGAACTGACTTATTCTCAGTACAAAGTGACTGATTCAATAAGGTATGGGACAATGTATTTCAATGTATTTTTTTTTCCTGCTTGTTTCAATTTATGTTCTTCTGTCTTTTGCCCATCTTTGATCTTGCAACTTCCAACCCAAATCTTTCCATAGCTACCAATCCGACTTTTATTTTGTTAAGCTTTATATAAATAAAGTTTCAATGGAGGAACTATGAAAGACAAGAATATATCACTCCAAAATATAAAGGATTGTTGAGCTGAAGGCAATTAAGAAGGAGATACAGGAAAGCTCTCTGTCTTCTCTCTATTTGCTTAAAAGCAGGATATAGATTTACAAAGACAAAAGATGTTATTTTCCCTCTAATACACACAATTTATAGGCTTAGGGGTGATGCCAGAGAAATCCACATTAACAAGCTTTACTAAGTAAACTTTTTCTGTTAGTCTTCCCCAAGTTGCTGTCCCTAGAGACTCCAAGTCCTTTTCCTTTGTCTTTTTACTTCTCTAAAAATTTACTGTTCTTTGTTGAAGATGTTATATAAGCTGGAATTCAAAGCTACATCTTTGAGAACTTATTCCCTGGGTGTCGCCCATGTATATATGAAATATACATGTTAACAAACTTCTGTTTGTTTTTCTCTTGTTAATCTGTCTGTTTTAATGAGTCTATTTCAACTAAGAACGTATGGGCGTTATTATTCCTTTCCCTACAGTTTAAAGTCTGCTTAATTACTGAGGTATTTTTGATAACAGGCTGTCACAAGTTGGCCTTGGTCTTTCCAGATGCCATAGTTTTCCAAACAGACCAGGCATTTTTAAACAGCTGTGACTTTGCTCATGCTCTGCCAGCTGCTTGAAACATCTTCCCTTCTGAAGATGAATCCTCCACTTCCTTGCTGATTAAATTCTTCACTTCCTTGAATCCTTCCTTCACCTCATTGGTCCATGTCTCCCCCCAACCCCCGCCGATTTTTAACATCTCCACATTTTGCTATGATTCTCACAATGAATAGCATAGCATCATCAAATTGGTGGCATTTTTTTCTTAAAGGTATATAAAATTATGGGTTATGTTATAATTGATGAAAGTTTAGATCTGATGAAATACAGTATATGAATCTGCACAATCCATGTGTTATCCAAATGGAAATGTACAATAAGCAGTTGGAAATGATGATCTGGGTCTTTGGAGAGGTGAAGGTATAAAATATATTCACTCCATTCTAGCATTCTCCAAAGTCTCAATCCTTTCTAGGATCAACTCCAAGGCCCAAAAGCATACTACCGAAACATCAAGTAAACTAAAGATTGATGAGGAAACAGTGATATAGCAACTGGCTCGTCATTGCTGATCTTAGACAGGGCTCGAGAATAGGAAGCAGGAATTTCAGCCAGATCTTTCAAGGAAATGAAGGGAGAGAGGGAAAGAGGAAAGTTGCTAGAGGAGTTTGTAAGTTTTAAGAATACTTTTAAAATAGTGAAAGATCTTGAACATGTTTGTAATTTAAGGGAAAAGTACCAATTAAGAAGAGGTTAAATATACTAAAGAGAGTTGAATATTGACTCCTGAGGGAATAGGAGGGGCTAACGTGTTGGGAGGTGAGAAGGATTGTCAGTGGGTGAGTGGAAAGAGGCCCTAAGGCATTCTCTACAGGGTGGCTTCAATTTTCTTTTTGAAGTAAAAGGCAAGGTTATTTGCAGGCAATGAAGGATATGGCTGGAAGGGAGTTTGAGGAAAGCGAAATCTGGGGAAGGGGTTAGCGCATACACTAATTCACATAGATCGCTCAGCTGATGTTGGAATTGGAACGATAAATCTACAAGTGTGCTTGTCTATGCCTTTTGAGACAGTCTCTTAGATCAGTGAGGGTAAAGAAGGTCTATGGCTGGAAAGCCAAAAATAAATAAATAAATAAATAAATAAATAAATAAATAAATAAGTAAATGAAAGAAAAAGGACGTCTTGATTAAAGTTGTCTCAATCTTTTCGCTTTTTAAGAACTTAACATGATACTTGACACACAGGAGGCTCCCAGTAAGTATCTACTTCGTGACATTGTTGAGATATTGGAAGGTAGGGCAATTTAGGGAATGTCTGTTCTCATATTTCTATCATATTGTTAAGGGGGAAAAAACCACTTCTCATTGACAATTGCTTTACATATTAGTAAAAGTATTTTATATTTCACAGGTGATTTTTTTTTTTTTTGCATAGGTAAGCATTTTAATCAAGCTTTTCATCTGTGACAAAAGTGTTTGTTCTCACTTTTATTAGCAGCTTTATTGTTTATATATCATAAAATTTACCCATCTTAAGTGTACAGTTTAATAATTTTTAAGTAAATTTACCAGTTGTGTAACTATCACCAAAATCCAATTTTAGACTCTTTCTCTCACCCTGAAAATATTCCTCATGCTTCTTCGCAGACAATTCCTGTTCCCATGCCCAGCTCCAGAGCTGCTTTTTATTTCTATAGATTTTTATTTTCTCGACATTTTATATACATGGAATAATATAATGTGTGATCTTTTGCATGTGGCTTATTTCATTTAGCGCAATGTTTTTGAGGTTCTTCCATGTTGTAGCATTTATGAGTAGTTCATTCCTTTTTATTGCTTAATAATATTCCATCGTCTGGAGCAACCACATCTTGTGTATCTATTTACCAGTTCACATGCGTTTGGATAATTTTTACATTTTGGTTATTATGAATACTGCTGCTATGAGCATTCCCATATAAGTATTTGTGGGATATATTTTCATTTCTCTTGGGTTGATATAGAATAATTTCTTGACCAAACTATGGATTTTTGTCTCAAGAGTGGAATGTTGTTCTGTAGACACTTTTATAATTTTCTTTTTACATGGTGTAATATTGAAACCTTGAGTTATATACCTAAACATTGAAATACTAATGAATATATGAATATGAGAAAATCACCTATAAAATTGTTAAAATTTACTTGGCATCTGGTACAATTTAATGTCATTCACTAGTAACTACTAGTCCTTCCATTTGGAATAAAAATGACATGTACATTATATTTACTACTCTGCTAATACCACCAAAAAGGCTAGCAATTTTCATTTCCAGACTATCTGCTGTGAGGACAGCTAGCAATCTAATTCTTTAAAACTGATTCCTTGAATATATCATTTCAACCCCTCCCTTTTAAGGGCATTTCAACATTTGAAAACTAGGATTTAGGTTGCTCCTGAGAGAGGCCAAGAGAAAAAAGTAATTTGTTTTAAAACCTTTTCAAACTCAGAGCAACATGCAGGAGGATACCTTACTAATTTACCAGAGATGCTAAAAGATTGAAAAACTTCCCTTGCTTTGATTTGCTCTGCTCCCTGGTTTCCCACACTGGAGAAATCTGGAGTGGAGTTCTACATTTGTCACTTTCAGCAGTATCAATAGGAAAAATGTGATGAGGAGGAATGTGAAAATCAGCACTTCTCAGGACATTTCTGCTAAATTAGTAGTGATAAGGATTAACACTTAGAATATGGTCTTCATTCATTCATTCATTCATTCATTCAATTTGTTCCCTAAACTAGACTCTTATGAATTCTAAATATATTTATGTGATACCTTTCATGTGCCAGGCACTAAGCTAGGCACATAGATTACGGGTGTGAACAGCAGTTTAGAATAAGTTGTACACAGCAAAGAAAGAAGCTATGTAGCAGATAGTTTTCCAAACTAATTAAAAAAAAAAAAGTTAATTTGTTTTAGAAGAAGAAGCTGGCAACTTTTGGTTACTGGATTTAAAGATCATTAGGGTTTTTCTTCAACTCTTTGGTAGAATAGCTTGGTTGGCTTTTTAAAAATTTATTTTATTTTATTTTTTTTCTGAATCATCTGTGGGTTTGGTATTTAGCAGGTTCTAAGACCAAGAAAAATATGACCAAGGGCAAGAAGAATCATTCTGTAAGGCGAAAATCCCAAGACCTCCAAGATGAGGCCTTCTGGATCCTCCATGTTTTGTTGAAATTTAACATAAAGAAATCTATATAAATATTGTTCAAAAAATACTAAACTAATTGCAAGCACTTCATTTGGAATAAAAATACTGTGCTGTGTCCTGGTCATTAGTGCACATTGACTGCCACTACTGATCTTGTACAATGTGCTTAGTGTTTGTTTCAGTTCAATGTGGCATGATACGTCCTTAGTTAAAAATATCTGCTCTCTTGAGTAACAGATTCTCAGATAAAGAATGATTTGGTGTTTAAATTCAAACTTTTCTACATCAAAATGATCAATCATCAGGTGACATCCGTGGAGTGAAACTTCTTACACATTAGAAAAAGTGCTACGCCTAGAAACTGGTGATGTTATCATCCAAGATAAAAGCCATTTTTAACATATGTATTACCAAGTTACACTTAACATACCAAGTTCTAGCTCTAAGGGGTGTGGAGCTGTCCGGTGACCCTAAAAAACGTATCACCACAGTATAACATCTATACATTCTCCAGAGTGTGGACATCCATAATCCTGGTTAAGCTACAGCAAGATCACTCCTGTTTCTTTCTAGACTTTTCTTATATGACATTAACAAAACAGTGAGTTCCAGTAACAACTAATGTTAAATTCGGAAGTGCACGTTAGAGACTCCTTATTTGTCAGTGCAATGGCTTTTAAATAGATAGAGCTTTGTTTAGTACTAAAATATCAGAATGGAAGCACAGCTATGTTCATTGTCTGCCAGGATTAGGATCAGAGATGATCTAAATTCCATAAATATGCCCCCACTACCGTGGGCCCACTGGAGAAAGTGGAGAGTTTGAATACCAAAGGAAACAGGCCCAAAGGTACACTCAGCTGCCTGTTTCCTCCTGGTGCTGTGCATATGCTGATGGTGGCCAGGTGGAGGATTTGGCCAGCCCAGTGAATTGCTTCTATCTGGAGGAATAAGCAAATAGTGCAGCAACAATGAGCTACCCCTAGATACAAATTAAACAGCACTAAAGTGCACTTAGAAGAAATTAACAAAGCTTTAGAATGGAAAGTGACTTTAAAAAATTCATTCTCTTTTTATTTCAGTTTTACGATTAATGGGAAATGAATAAATGAAAAGACCAAGGAGAGAGAGGAAATAGTAAGGGATTATTACCACAACACAAAGCTTTTATAGATATTATATTTGAATGAGCCAAATAAAATAGATGGATTTTTAATCATTTTCTTTTAAAGATCCCTATTACTTCTTAAAAAGTTATTTTGGAAATCCCCAGGCTAAGTCAATGTACTTCAAATTTTCACGTAAAGAAATCACAAAATTTTAATTTATTCCCCCTATAGAAACAATGCTATAGTTATCTTCATGTTCTCCAGGTGGATGTGATTTTTCTTTATGCTGTATCAAGGCAGATGTCATGGTCTTAAGCATAATAAGAGCTGCTTACACTTGACATTAAAGTAATACTTCTACTATGGTGTGTGAAAAATACCACAGCATTAGCTCACCATTGGTATGTATTGCACCAAATAGAAGAAGAATATAATGGATTTCTGAACAGGTAAAAGGCATTACACATCATATAAAATTCAACCATATTTTCTTCTTAGAGTTCAAAGTATTATCTGGCCAGTTGCTTGGATCGGCTAAAGGCCATCACCGTATTATTGATTGAGAACTTACTCTGTGTCAGGCTCAGCACTAACAACTTAACATGTGTTGTCTAACTTGATTTTCATCATTGCTCTATGAATTACCCCATATTACATTTGAAGAAACTGAGGCTTAGAGAAAAAGATAATGATTGTTATGGTCACACATTTGGTATTTGATTAGGGAAGCCAAGATTTGCATCATACAGCATGTTTATTTGCACTTGAAACAATTAGCAGGGAGAGCTAGGTAGCTTGGAAATAGGTGAGTCACCTGAGAAAGCCTGTGGACTGAGGTGTGGCTTCCATACAGATGCTTCTGTCCACTTCCTGATCAGCCTTCCTCGCGATAAATTATGACTACCAAAGTAACACAAAATGCTTCATGTCAGAGTATTGAAATAATTGGAGTGGATCTCATTTTCTTTGGCTAGATAGCATAGTATTAAGTGCTTTTCCCCAATTGGCATTTTTATAAATTATCATTATTTTTTCAGACAGTTTATTACCCAGGTGGCTGTTTTTTTGTGGCAAAATTAGCTCACATGGTTGTATACACAATTATATTAGATGTTGTTACATGTGCTTTACGGAGATGAAAGACTTAACATTTAATGAATTCCCTTTCCTTATTGGTAAGCTGAATCCAGCACAATTTAAAAATAAATTTCACTTATGAGTCTCTTGTTTTCCTATTGTTTCCAAATTTATTCAGTATTTTTCTTCATTTACTTACTGGGGAATTTATTTTTATGTTTTTGAGATGGAGTCTTGCTCTGTCACCCAGGCTGGAGTGCAGTGGCATCATTTTGGCTCACTGCAACCTCCGCCTCCCTGGTTCAAGCAATTCCCCTGCCTCAGTCTTCCGAGTAGCTGGGATTACAGGTGCATGCCACTACGCCTGGGTAATTTTTTTTGTATTTTTAGTAGTAACAGGGTTTCACCATTTTGGCCAGACTGGTCTTGAACTCCTGACCTCAGGCAATTCACCCGCCTCGGCCTCCCAAAGTGCTGGGATTACAGGCGTGAGCTACTGCCCCCGGCCCTTACTGGGGAATTTAATGGTCTTCTGGATTACTCAGTGGCAGCCCCAAGAGATCAAGCAGATAATTCATGGCCTCTAAGAGCATAATCATACAAGTTTTTTGTTTGTTTGTTTTTGAGATGGAGTCTCACTCTGTCGCCCAAGCTGGAGTACAGTGTCATGATCTTGGCGCACAGCAACCTCCACCTCCTGGGTTCAAGTGATTCTCCTGCCTCAGTCTCTCAAATAACTGGGATTACAGGTGCCTGCCACCGTGCCCGGCTAATTTTTTTAATTTTTAGTAGAGACGGGGTTTCACCATCTTGGCCAGGCTGATCTCGAACTCCTGACCTCATGATCCACCCACCTTGGCCTCCCAAAGTGCTAGGATTACAGACATGAGCCACCACGCCCGGCCTAATCATACAAGTTTTATCTAGAATATTATTTGAGCAGGAGGGTGGTAAATGAGTGTGGTGTTACGATATTTTTCAGTACCAATGTATGGTTGTGTATTTGAGGTATGTGGAGAACAGTTTTAAATGCTTGCACTTTCTTATAATCTTGACTGTCTATAAATATTTTTAGGGTTTTGTTAATGATAATAACTTCTATTAAGATATGAGATTAACTAATGGAACCTTAATCTACAGGAAGAACATGATATTTATGTGATAAAAATGACTGCAAATATTCTACTCTGATGATTAGGTAATTTTACTGACTGTATATTGACTAAGGTAAACAGACAATTGCCCACTTTTATCCTGAGCAGTAAAAACTACTTTCTTTCTTTCTTTTTTTTTTTTTTTTTTACTTACGACAAGGGGCCTGGCTTGGAGCAAGGTAGGGGCCTGGCTTGGAGCAAGGTGAATCCCTCCTATAACTTGGCTGTACTTCTTGGTGCATTTCCCTCTTTGATCAAACTTCTACTGTGTGCTATGGACAGACTCATTCAAGCGCTTACCCTAATGGACCTGCTCATGTGCTAAGTGTATTGAGAAATGAATTATGGAAAGGGAGGAAAGGAAATGAAGTGAAGGAAAAGAATGGAAGGAATTTGGAAGATAATAATGAAAAAAGACTAATTCAAAAATTAAAAAATATAGAGAAAACCGAAGGAAAAAAGAATATAGGTAAAGGGACTTTGAATGATTCAGGGAAAGTCTGGGGACAGGGAAGAAGAGAGTGCAATAGAAACATTTTCCTGTAGCTTTCCTCTTCTAAAGCAGAGTTTTCTTAGGGGAAAAAGTCTTAGGGGTCCATGAGTTGGCATTTGAAAAAATTGCATCCTTACTTTCTCTCAAAACTTGTCATCTCCCTCAACTATAAATATAGGCTACAAACTTCTGTAGTATTAGCAACACCCATGACTAGGTCTCTAATAGCAAAAACAATATTTTCATATTACAATGTAATGGTTGCAAATACATTGAAAATTACTTATACTTACAACTACTTTGAAGTTGCCACTGATCTTATTTGATGCTTCAATAAAGAAGTATGTATATTATTATATCATACATTTGTTTTAAAATATTTGCTAACTGTATTTCTATATAATCAGTTTCCTTTCCAATCCTATAAATTTTATTTCATGCATTTAAAAATATTCTGAGAAGGGGTTAATAGACATCAACAGATAGCACGACAGAAAAAGCAACCTCTACTGGACAGCAACCCTTCCCACATGAATGGCTTACAGTGTGTCTGAGATATTTATGCTCTCAGTCCTCAGTGGGGCAGGGCCTGAGGCCCTGACGTCAAGCCAACTTGTCTGTGCAAACATAAACTTCATGTGTTCTATGACAAAAGAAAGGTTAGGCACACTGTTAAGTTACTAGTGGTTTGACTTTTAAAATATTGGTCTTCTAAAGACATTACATTAAAAAATTATTGCATATATGATGTTATTATCTTTTATTTTAGGGAGAGAGCAGCTTTATTACAGAGAAGGACAAGAACTTAGGGGAATAAGAAACTCTAGGAGGCTTGAGAGTTCCTTAGGGAAAGCCCCCTTGAAAAGAACAAGATCACTCACTGGCCAGGGAAAATGAAGTTCACTTCATTTTCAAAAAGGAACTCTTTTTGGCGTTTTTGTTTGAGACAGGATCTCCCTCTGTCACCTAGGCTGGAGTACAGTGGTGTGATTATAACTCACTGTAGCATCAGTCTCCAGGGATCAAGTGATCCTCCCACCTCAGCCTCCCAAGTAGCTGAGACTACAGGTGTTCACCACCACATCTGGCTAATTTTAAAAATATATATTTTTATAGAGATGGAGTCTCATTATGTTGCCCAGGCTGCTCTTGAATTCCTGGCCTCAAGCAATCCTTCCATCTTGGCTGCCCAAAATGTTGGGATTACAGGTGTGAAAGAACCACCGTGCCCAGCACCCCACTCCTTTTTTTTATGGGACAGGAGATGATGTTACACAGATTTTTCCTAAGAAACATACTGTCCCCTAGTCTCAGAGACTCCCTTTTATTTGTTTGAACATAGAGTCCAAATGACTTTGATCATGCCAACACTCATCAAACCCACATAGTTTTTTTGTTTGTTTGTTTGTTTGGTTTTTTTGTTGGAGACAGAGTCTTGCTCTGTTGCCCAAGCTGGAGTGCAGAGGTGTGATCTTGGCTCATTGCAACCTTCGCCTCCCAGGTTCAAGCAGTTTTGTGCCTCAGCCTCCTGAGTAGCTGGAATTACAGGCATGCACCCCCAACTCTGGCTAATTTTTGTGTATGTGTGTATATATATATGTGTGTGTGTATATATACACATATATATGTGTATACATACATATATATGTGTGTGTATATATATTTTAGTAGAGATGGGGTTTCATCACACTGGCCAGGCTGGTCTGGAACTCCTGACCTCAAGTGATGCGCCTGCCTCACCCTCCCAAAGTTCTGGAATTATAGGTGTGAGCCACTGTGACCGGCACCACATAGTTTTTAATTCATGAAGTTTCATCTCGTAGACCATAACACTAACAGTGTTTTTAAACATAGGTAGCTAAAAATGGCTAATTTCTTATCAATGCCCAAAACTTCCTGTGAGAGGTTTGACTAAAACCTTTATCTCCATGTAGTCATTTTCCCCCTCTTATATAACATACAAGGTCAAATTTTGATAAATCCAAAATCATACTCTCTATATTATTTGGTAGGGTAGTCTCTAGTATGTGTTTCCATGCCAATTTATCTTTAGTTTTTGAACAATGAAATTATTAGAACAAAGGGCATTGTCATTGATTGAATTAATGATGCTTTGTACAGACTTCTGAAGTCTTCGCTGACTGTATTACTTGGTGTTTGAGTCACAAACTTTGCAGTAGAAGGCTTTAAAGAAAATGGAATAATTTTCTCTTTAAACTGTAATGAGTGACAGTAGTCCAATGACGATACAGAAAGTGTCACGCTCAGATGAGCAGTACTGAGTGTAGAACAAGATCACTAACTGGCCGTCAATGACATATCCTGTTTCTTGGTATCCAGGAGACTGAAAATCATTTGGTTTTCTTTATCTAGGCCACAGCTGTCTTGGGCCTCATTCCAATCATTTTGATCTGGTGAGGATTCCTCTTGGCAACATAAATGCAGTTAAGGGGGGGCTATAATGACATGGCAGTGACAGCTGAAATCCATTTCCTCATTTTGATCTAGGTGAATGTTCTCAGTAGTATTGCTTGATGACCATATGCTTATCTGTCTCACACTTATAGGAGATTTTTAAAAGGGATTAAAATGTATTATTTTTTCCTCCATTAAACTTCGGACAAAGAGCAATTGTGAGCCAATGTTGGTTAATCCATCATATTATAATGTATGAAAATCAATAAAGAGAAAAATGCAAAGTACCCCTATGTGTCTACCCCTCTATCTACACAAAATTTATTCATCAGGAGGGGCAGCATCACAGCAGATTTGTTAGCCTAATTATGATGTATTTCCTTTTAAACAATTTGCACACAATAATTGATCAAAAGTCTTCATAGAGCTTCCCAGAGCAATTCATTAGTTCAATAAAACAATGTGAGCAATAGTTGGAGCACATTTACTTCATAATCATTTTGTTAGGGGAAAAAACCCACAGCAGCTGCAGTTCAGTGTAGATGGCCATCAGAAACAGTTGATTTATCAAAATGAATTGATCTTGGCAGTTTTCATTCTGGGGTTTAGACTGAGAAACACAATTAGAATTCAGTGCTGTGCACACAGCCAGAACAAAGTAATGTTGGCTCATTTTCCAGTACCATTATGGATTAAACCATGGATAGATAGAAAATCCAGAATTTATCCAGCCATATAGATGAAGTCACACATCTAAGTGATCAATAAATTGAATAAAAGCAATCTCTGCTCCACTTCTATAGGAAAATGACAGGTCAATACCTTCTTTTAAACCTAGACTTACAACCTTATTCCAAAACAGCATCAGTAGTAACATAACACATTCAGCATAACAGGAAAACAGTGTTAAAGCTGACCTTGTTAAATGCCCTCTCCCAGCTCTGCCAGTGAAATGAAATGGATTATCGCTCTGACCTCCCATAGGGTTGCACTTTGGGAAAACCCTCCATCAGTGCATATAATCCTAATTTTCTAAGCATTGATCATAGCCCTGCACAGACGCATAAATTCAAAACTTTTATCCTTTTCCAATCTACACTTTTCCTTCTTAAAAACTGTGGCTTGATTCATTTGGTTTAGCAGCTGCCTTCTTATAGCACATGCCTCCCAGATACACAGATTACATCGATAACTGGCCATCTGTGCTCGACAGTCACCAGCACCAGCTCCAAATCTTCTTGGCTTCTCTTTCCAAGTTCTCAGTGGGATACTTGACCCTCAGGTGCCGGGAGGCAGTCAAAGATACAAAGAGCTCTGGATCCCACACAAGGGATGCAGAACTGAATGATTCCATGAAAGTGGCCTGAGAGTGTGACTGTTAGAAAGAAAATTTAGAGAGATTTTGTAAATACATCAAACTTATTTTCATATTACTTGCCTTGTTTAGCCTGATGGGAGGTGGATTTTCCAAGCCAATGCTTATTTGTCGTTGCCACTAGGTTTTAAGGTCTAAATCAGGCTCTTGCTCCCACTGCCAGGAAGAATGCTCAGTTGAATATATTATTTGCTTCCAACATTTCCTCATTCTGGAGGCTTTGTGGTCTGCCTGTGTTGCCGTGGGTGCCAAATGTTTTCTGTGGGGACCAATTGGAGAGCTCAGCAGAAAGACAATGAACTCTATCACATGCTAGGAAAGTCATGGTCACAGGGTTCAGGGAAAACAAACCAAACCCCAAAACCCCACAGTGAAAAAGTCTTTGGTTTGCTGCTGAAGACAGGAATCAAAGGGCCATTCTTGGCCTCTGCCTAGAGTATGGTGTGACTGAAAGAAATTTACTGAAGGTCCAAATCTACTCAGAAGCCCTAGGTTCTATCCTGGCATTCTTTCCACTCCAGTTTAGACAACATTAACTCATTAAAGCTGCCACATTTTTATGATTGATGTGTTCATGTTTTTAGGTTCATATTTTTAGGATAAGAAGTAAACTGGGATTGGTGACTACTGAGCAATGATGAATTCCTCTCCTTAAAGGTCTTCAGACTATGTGATCTCAGGGTATTTTCACATTTACCCAAATCACCTGCAGTTGATTATTAACTCTTGTTGCTGATAGATTCCTCCACTTAAGCTTTTCTCCAAATTAACCTTTCCTTATGGATGTTGTTTTTCACATATTTACATGTATCAGTAGTGCCCAGCAGGGGATGGCCACAAGGAGACACACCGCTTGGGACAGAGGAGCGCTGAACTGGGGGAAAGGTGCACTGAATAGCCGTGTGATGTTAACCTTTTTGAACATAGTGTGCATCTATGGTTGAGCATCTCTCATCAAAAAATCTGAAATGTGAAATGCTCCAAAATCTGAAACTTTTTTGAGCATTGACATGACGCCACAAGTGGAAATTTCCACACCTGACCTCATGTGACGGCTATCAGCCAAAATGCAGTCAAAACTTTGTTTCATGCATAAAATTATTAAAAATATTGTATAAAATTACCTTCAGGATATGCACATAAAGTGTATATGATACATAAATGAATTTTGTGTTTTGACTTTAGACACCTCAAGATATCTCACTATGTATATGCAAGTATTCCAAAATTTAAAAATATTGAAAACTGAAACAGTTCTGGTCCCAAGAATTTCGAATATGGGATATTCAATTTGTACTCTGAAAAGTGAGAGTCTTCCTTTGACAATAAAAGCCTACTTGTGGCCCTTAGATAGAAAAACTAAACGGTGCCTACTGTTTTCAGCACATATGATAGGATTCCATTAGCATTTAAAAATATAAGCTTACGTGTGTTAGTATTAGCATACAATAAATAGAAAATGAACAGTACATCTGGGTAGGTATGAAAAAGTCAATGTACTTTCATCCTCCTCCCATTCTATGTCAGTGTATAGTTTTGCTCTTTCCCAGGAATCCTGAGAACGTTATTTAATATTAGCAAGAATCAGACATAATTGGATGTTTGCTGGCATAGTGGTCTTTAGTAGCACACGAGAAAGGCTATCCGCAGTGATGTGCTTAAGATGTTGTGTTCTCATTGTAGCCTAGGGCTTTTCCTCACCTCCTCTGTTTCCTTTTCCCTAGAGCCCTGTGTCAGCAGCAATGAATGCTTAAGTAGGCTGTCAGGAAAACTCTCGGTGACCTTGGAAACGGTATTTAACCTTTCTGTGGATCAGCCTCCAAATAGCAAAGCAATAATGACAGGAGCTGCCTCCTTCACAAGCCTATGAGTTATGACTAAGAAAAGGGATTGTAAAACACTCTGAACATATTAAATACTACGGACAAATCTAACAATGTTAATCACTCACCAGCTCATGCCCAGTGGTCATCACCAGACCCTTAAAGGCAGTTGCTTTCTAAGAGTCCTAGGTCACTTCCTGCTGGAAACGGCAACAATTTTCACCACCATTAGACGCTTATTTACAAGAAAACTGTGGATTTTCTGAAATGAATGTGAGGTCGATCAATGCTATAAGAAAGTGTTTTTCTAGTGATTAAGCCGAGGTTATGAGTGCTTTAGTGTGGCTCCTTAGACCAGCACTAACTTCACGAAAATATTTAGAAAAACTTTTTTAAAACATTTTTTTAAGGAGAAAAAAACAGATTTGGCATAAGTTATATGACAGCCACAGTGAGGCTTTCTTATGTATGAAAGACATTGACAATCAGCCCCATGGGGTTTCTGTAATCTGAGAATATAGCTTTAAAAATCATATTACAGGCAGCAGTACTTAAGATTAATACAGAGGCCATTTACCTTTTTATTACATATTTTATTAGCACTTAGCAGCTTGACTTATGAAAGAAAAAAATGGAATATAGTGTGTCACAAGACTACTGTATAAAAATTAACATAAGAAGGTGACACTAAACTCCTCAATTTTAGGAGAGAATGTTGTTGAACTTTTTTTTTGCACAAAATGTGGCTATGGGGTGCCTGGGAGGTGATCTCCCAGGAATGTCAGTGAGGACTTCACCGGGGAGGTGGCAATTATGGGAGGACCAAAAGGAGTGAGTTCATGAAGGGAGGGTAGGGGAAAATGGGAGACCAATCTAGACAAAAGGAACAGCATTTACAAAGGCCCTAGGGCAAGAAAGAGGTTGACGTGTTCTGAGAGTAGGTAGAGGATAGTGTGGTGGAGACTCACTGATAGGGTGGAGCACAGTAAATGCAGTTACATTTTTTAAATAGAAAAGTTATAGTTTGTTAAGTAAAACCTTTGTTTACTTGTTAATGAATTGAGACATTAATGTGTCTGTAATAAAATTGTGTACGTAAATTTTAACGTAGCAATTCTATTTCCAGGGATTCTGAGGACATTTTATAAAACATAGAACACTTATATAATATAATATCTAAGGACACATATGTAATATCCTATCAGGTAGCACTTGTTGTCAATTTGTAACATTTCTGGTGATCAGTTAAAATGGCACTGTCAGGTTTTTCCACAGTGAAGATACTCTTTATCCCTTTGTAATTAATACAGATTTTGTAGGAAAGTACTTTGAAACTATATTAATATCAAATATTATATAATGTTTAAGTACATTATATATATATATAGAGAGAGAGAGAAAGACAGACAGAGAGGTTTATATCAACAGATGTTTATTATAGTGTTGCCAACTTTTATTATTTTAATCGTACTTACATACTTATTCAGTTTCTATGGCTTTCTTCTTCCATGCAGCTTTCTAGAAGATACATCATGTTTTTGTTATTACTCATTTTCTCCTCTATGAGCATGAAAGTTTTTCATTCTTTTTCTACTCTATATTACCTTTACATTTTTATGTGACTTCTTAAATTTTGAAGTTAAATAGCACATCTATCTTGCTCTGAAGCAGTGTAAGGCCCTTTGAAATGCTTAACTCTGAAGTCTTCCACTCATTTTCTTTGTTTTTGTCCAATATTTTAATTCCATTTGTTTTAAAATAGTTTGTGCTCTAGGTTCCAAATAATTAATTCACTCGGCTGTGTCTGCACTACTGTTTGGTACATGAGTTTTATTTTTTAATATGAAATAATTTCAAACCTGGAGAAAGACAGAGTAGCATAAAAAACTTTTTTTTCCTCTGACACACTTAAGAGTAAGGAGCTGATGTAAATCCCTATCACTTCCAACTATTTCAGTGTGTAATTCTTACAGACAAGGAAATTCTCCAACATCTAAACCAGGAAGTCAACACTGATAAGTTACTACCATCTCATCAGACTCAATTTAAGTTTGGCCAATTGTCTCAATCATGTCCTTTAGAGAAAAGGATCTAGCAAAGGATCATGCATCACCTGTAGCTGTCCCGTTTCTGCCGTCTCCCTCAGCTTGGAATGTTCCTCAGTCTTCCTTGACTTTCATGTTGAGACTTTTATAGATGACAGACCAGTTATTATGCTGAATGTTCCTTACTTTTTGTATCTTTGATGTTTTCTTATGGTTTGATTCAGATTATGCATTTTGATAGGAGTATCATAGAAGTGATACCATATTCTCACTGAATCCTGTCAGGTGGGACTCAGTGTTGATTTATCCCACTACTGGTAATCATGACCATTATTAAAGTGGTATAGTCAGGTTTTTCCACTGTGAAGATTCTCTTTATCCCTTTGTAATAATTAAGGATTTTGTAGGGAAGTACTTTGAAACTATATAAATATTGGGGCAGGGGAGGTTCCAAGATGACCAAATAGGAACAGCTCTAGTCTACAGCTCCCAGTGTGAGCAACGCAGAAGATGGGTGATTACTGCATTTCCAACTGAGGTACTGAGTTCATCTCACTGGGGCTTGTCGGACAGTGGGTGCAGCCCATGGAGTGTGAGCTGCAGCAGGACGGGGCATCGCCTCACCCAGGAAGTGCAAGGGGTCAGGGAAGTCCCTTTCCTAGCCAGGGGAAGTCATGACAGACAGTACCTGGAAAATCAGGACACTCCCACCCTAATACTGCGCTTTTCCAACGATCTTAGCAAATGGCACACCAGATTATATCCCGCGCCTGGCTTGGAGGGTCCCACACCTATGGAGCCTCACTCATTACTAGCACGCCAGTCTGAGATCAAGCTGCAAGTTGGCAACAAGGCTGGGGGAGGGGCGTCTCCCATTTCTGAGGCTTGAGTAGGTAAACAAAGCAGCCAGGAAGCTCGAACTGGGTGGAGCCCACCACAGCTCAAGGAAGCCTGCTTGCCTCTGTAGACTCCACCTCTGGCAGCAGGTCATAGCTGAACAAAAGGCAGCAGAAACTTCTGCAGACTTAAATGTCCCTGTCTGACAGCTTTGAAGAGAGTAGTAGTTGTCCCAGTACGGAGTTTGAGATCTGAGAATGGATAGACTGCCTCCTCAAGTGGGTCCCTGACCCCCGAGTAGCCTAACTGAGAGACACCTCCCAGTAGGGGCTGACTGACACGTCATACAGCTGGGTGCCCCTCTGAGATTAAGCTTCCAGAGGAAGGATCAGACAGCAGCATTTGCTGTTCTGCAATATTTGCTGTTCTGCAGCCTCTGCTGGTGATACACAGGCAAACAGGGTCTGGAATGGACCTCCAGCAAACTCCAACAGACCTGCCATGGAGGGTCCTGACTGTTAGAAGGAAAACTAACAAACAGAAAGGACATCCACACCAAATCGTCATCTGTACATCACCATCATCAAAGACCAAAGGTAGATAAAACCACAAAGATGGGGAGAAACCAGAGCAGAAAAGCTGAAAATTCTAAAAATCAGAGTACCTCTTCTCCTCCAAAGGAATGCAGCTCCTTGCCAGCAACGGAACAAAGCTGGATGGAGAATGACTTTGACGAGTTGAGAGAAGAAGGGTTCAGATGATTGGTAATAACAAACTTCTCCAAGCTAAAGGAGGATGTTTGAACCCATCGCAAAGAAGCTAAAAACCTTGAAAAAAGATTAGATGAATGGCTAATTAGAATAAACAGCGTAGAGAAGACCTTAAATGAACCGATGGAGCTGAAAACCATGGCACGAGAACTATGTGACGCATGCACAAGCTTCAGTAGCTGATTCGATCAACTGGAAGAAAGGGTATCAGTAATTGAAGATCAAATGAATGAAATGAAGCGAGAAGAGAAGTTTAGAGAAAGAAAGAATAAAAAAAAAAGAACAAAGGCTCCAAGAAGTATGGGACTATGTGAAAAGACCAAATCTACGTCTGACTGGTGTGCCTGAAAGTGAGGGGGAAAATGGAACCAAGTTGGAAAACACTCTTTGAGGTATTATCCAGGAGAACCTCCCCAGCCTAGCAAGGCAAGCCAACATTCAAATTCAGGAAATACAGAGAACGCCACAAAGATACTCCTCAAGAAGAGCAACTCCAAGGCACATAATTGTCAGATTCACCAAAGGTGAAATGAAGGAAAAAAATGTTAAGGGTAGCCAGAGAGAAAGGTTGGGTTACCCACAAAGGGAAGCTCATCAGACTAAGAACTATCTCTCAGCAGAAACTCTACAAGCCAGGGAGAATAGGGGCCAATATTCAACATTCTTAAAGAAAAGAATTTTCAACCCAGAATTTCATATCCATCCAAACTAAGCTTCATAAGTGAAGGAGAAATAAAATCCTTTACAGACAAGCAAATGCTGAGA
>NW_012101255.1:4859122-4917202 GCF_000951045.1 Mandrillus leucophaeus
AAAAAGTGGGTGAAGGATATGAACAGACACTTCTCAAAAGAAGACATTTATGCAGCCAACAGACACATGAAAAAATGCTCATCATCACTGGCCATCAGATAAATGTAAATCAAAACTGCAATGAGATATCATCTCACACCAGTTAGAATGGCGATCATCAAAAAGTCGAGAAACAACAGGTGCTGGCGAGAATGTGGAGAAATAGGAACACTTTTACACTGTTGGTGGGACTGTAAACTTGTTCAACCATTGTGGAAGACAGTGTGGCAATTCATCAAGGATCTAGAACTAGAAATACCATTTGACCCAGCCATCCCATTACTGGGTACAAACCCAAAGGATTATAAATCATTCTACTATAAAGACTCATGCACACATATGTTTATTGCGGCACTATTCACAATAGCAAAGACTTGGAACCAACCCAAATGTCCATCAATAATAGGCCGGATTAAGAAAATGTGGCACATATACACCATGAAATACTATGCAGCTATAAAAAGGATGAGTTCATGTCCTTTGTAGGGACATGGATGAATCTGGAAACCATCATTCTGAGCAAACTATTGCAAGGATAGAAAACCAAACACCACATGTTCTCACTCACAGGTGGGAATTGAACAATGAGAACACCTGGACACAGGGTGGGGAACTACATATACCAGGGCCTGTCATGGGGTGGGGAGAGTGGGGAGGGATAGCATTAGGAGATATACCTAATGTAAATAATGAGTTAACAGGTGCATGGCACATGTATACACATGTATACACCAGCATGGCACATGTGTACATATGTAACAAACCTGTACATTGTGCACATGTACCCTAGAACTTAAAGCATAATAATAATAATAAACTATATAAATACCAACATTCTTCATTAAACGTTTCCTAAGTAGCTTTAGTATTCCTTCATGTTTCATGGCTGAATTAATTACTACTCAGATGGTTGTCATATTGTGATTTTCTAACTGCTTTATTCTATTTACATTTATCATTTGGCAGTTAATTGTAAGAAAAAGCTTTCCTTTTTCTAGATTTAGATAATAATTAATTTATTTATATCATTATGTACTTACACATTTTTATTCAACAGATTATAATTTGTTGCTATAATTATTTTGATGCTCAAATTGTCCAAAATTTGGCTAGAAGTTTCTTTACAATGGTGTCTTTGATATATTCCCACAATTCTTTGAGTATTTTCTTACTTTCTGTCCCAAAGATGTTCCAGGGTCACCTTATGCTTTTCCTGCCCCAGCCCTGGAAGCAGCCATTTCACCAAGCAGCCCTGGTTCCTTTTAGTGGTGAGGGGTTATTTAGAAATTAAGATCTGTTGAATGTAATCATTACTATTGTACCAAGGCATGTATCGATGATCTATCTACATATACATAAATATATATATACATATATATATTTATATTACTTCCAGATTTGTCTGTATTGTCTACCATGAGTTCCACAGTTCTAATCTGTTTTATTTTTTCTCTTTTCATATTTGCCACCATTTTCTCCAACAATGGGGAAAATGGCTCCCATGATCCTCAGTATATTTATTTATTGCATTAGCCCTACCTGGATGTACCCCATTTCTCATTGTAGCTACACTTCCTCTTCCCTGACCTTGACCGGACAACCACCTCGCTCAACTCTTAACTAATGACTTTTGAACTGAAACATTCAAGTTTTTTAAAATTACATTGATCACATATTTATTTCAAAAATTTCTTTCTCTATTTTTTTTTTTTTTTTTTTTGAGACGGAGTCTCGCTCTGTCGCCCAGGCTGGAGTGCAGTGGCGCGAGCTGGGCTCACTGCAAGCTCCGCCTCCCGGGTTCCCGCCATTCTCCTGGCTCAGCCTTCGGAGTAGCTGGGACTACAGGCGCCCACAACAGCGCCCGGCTAATTTTTTGTATTTTTAGTAGAGACAGAGTTTCACCGTGGTCTTGATCTCCTGACCTTGTGATCCGCCCGCCTCGGCCTCCCAAAGTGCTAGGATTACAGGCGTGAGCCACCGCGCCCGGCTAATTTCTTTCTCTTTTAACAAATACACATTTTAATTTAATTTTCTGTTCTCGACACAGTTTCTACTCTTTTCCCATTTCTTTAATCAATTTGAACTCTTAAATTTGCAAGTATTTTTTTAGGCTGCTTTACTATCTTCAGTTCTTGGGGCTCAAATGATCCCATTAGTTGCATCCACTCACTGTGCTTCAACTTGGCTCATTTCTTATACTGTTTTTACTGTGGGTAATTTTTCAAGAGGGATTGTTTACCAGAGAAATCCCAGTGTTTTGGATTGTAGACTGGTCCCTGTGGAGTCACTCCTATAGAATAATTTTGTATTTGCCTCAGCCAAGTATTTATGAGTTTTACTGATTTAGAAAGCTATTCTATCAGCTTCTCATGCTGAGATGTCCACACCCAGGGAATATGACCCTTAGAAGCACGAGTGGCACAGGCTTAGCATTCTGCTTTGCAGGTGACTTGTTTTCACCCTCCTCTGTACGCGCATGGCTAGCTTCCTTGCAGCTTTCCCAGGATAGCAAGCAGAGCCTGCAGATTAGAATGCAGACCCTTTTGTGGCTCCTTGTTTTGTGCAGTTTAGTTCTCACTCATGGGCATGACTTCTCTATCTCCCAACTTCTGTTAAATCTCAGCCTCCAGCCCTTCCAGCGTATATTTGACTTTAATACCCCTGCTGAAAGATTTCATCTTCTACTTCTACTTAAGACTTTTCATTTTCTCTTTGTTACTGGCACCTAGAAATTTCCCTAATGTGTTTTGAACTTGACTATGTATTAAAACAGTTTTTTTTTTTTTTTTTAAATTTTGATTTTTTAGTTGTGCTTCAGAACACATTTTAATGTTTTGACTAGGGAAGCGTATTGTTTCTAGTAATGAAATATTGCAAGTAACTAAAATGTTTAACAATAGTTGACTGCTGAAATAAATTGTAACGTAGCTGTAGGATGAAATAATATGTAACTATTATAAACAATGTAGTTGAAATATAATAAAGTATATAGTATCTGCTTGTGACATATTAGGTTAGAAAGCATGATACAAAATTATAGAATGTTAATTATGTAAAAAAAACCATGTATATAGAAAAGTGTCTATAAGAATACACTATAATATTAAGAGTAGATCTCTTTGGGTTATGGGATCATTATTGAGTTAATTTCATTATTGGTAGAGATAAAACAAAAATAACTTTAACAAACATTTATAAATCATAGAGTTCCTCAGATAATAATAATAATAATCCCAGTGGTGGTTTGTAACTCCAATATTAGCTAATTATGTGGATACTGGTTGAAATAAAATACTTGAAAGTTGGGTATTAGGGAAAATTAAGCATTTAAAATTGTGATTTGAGAACTAACTCATTCTTTCAATTTTGATGTTGTTTTAAAACAAACAATGAAGGAAATGCATCGAGTGTTCGAGAACTATGAAGACTTTACCTCTTGATTGACTGGGCCTTAAAAGTAAAAGTAGTTTCTAGGAGATTAAATTGTAACTTTTTCCCCCTACATTAGAGATTGAATAAAATTTCCTGAAAATGAAAAAGGTGCTTTGATTTCAAGCCATTATGAGCATTCTCAAAAGGATTTTTGTCCCTTTGCGTATTAATACGAAGCAACTTTCACATAATTATCTGAAGTAAGTTTAGATAAAATTCTCCGTAACTTTGACAATCACTTATTTTCCTTTGTGCCCTAAGGACTAAATTACAAATTTTATGCCTCCTGAAAGAAGAAATACTACTAATTATCAGTACCTGGAATAACATATATATTTGCATTCAAGCAAATTCTTGTAGTTATGAATAAGAAATAATGCCTTTTAAAATCTGGCTGTGTAACTGAAAGCTGAATAACTACATCTAGTTAGTGATAAAATCTTAGACTATGCTGAAGAGAATGCAATTTTGAGTTGTACAGCTTTAAGAAAATCAGACAAAAGAAATCAAAATGAAAACAGAGCATTTATTTATTTTTCTATGCATGTATCCCAGAAACATATTTTATAATAAAATAGCATATCTGACACTTTACCATCACTAGAGCATTTAATGTATTTATTTGACTATTTTACTCTTAACTCTATTATCTTGTCCAGAAATGCTCACAACTATAACTCATATTTTTAATATTATGTTATTTTGAATTGACTACATCTCCATAATAATTTGAAATGGTTTTTCAATGACTTTTCTACTTATCTGTTTGAAATCAATAATGTTCTTTGTCCATCTTTACTAATATTATTTTATAGCCTCTTTTAGTGCTTTCCTATCTTTTTTTCACACATAGAAAATGGCACTATTTTTATACATGGATAAACAGGCCAGGTTGCTTGCTCCAGTAGCCCCGAGGCTGTGGAGACACTATCTCAGATCACCTGTCTCCTGCTGATACACCTATGCAGCAGCATGCACATTGGGAGACTTTGGGTTATTACACCTTGTCTCTATTTCATTAGGATTTTGTCTGTGGGGTCTCAAAGTTACCATAAGCCTCAGTCATCTTTTTCCTTATTAATGCTTTAAAAATTCTTGGTTAAGTGAATCAATGCTTAAATTTTATAAAATTGTTTGATTAAGTAATCAAACCCTCAAATGCATCTAGCTTTTAAAAATGGTTATCCCCTACATGACACTTGTCTTCATCAATGTTTATAAATGAATGAACATGGCTTTTCTGGGATAACTGGATGCTTGTTTGTGAGTTGCTGTATTAGTCAGGGTTCTCCAGTGAAGCAGAACTGATAGTATATTTATTAGGGGAATTGGCTCACACAATTATGTAGGCAAAGAAGTCCTATTATAGACTGTCTACAATCTTGCAGAAGCAGGTAAGCTGGTAGGATGTCTCAGTCCAAGTCTGAAGGCCTGAAAACCAGGGAAACTGATATTGGAATTCTCAGTCTGAGTCCAAAGGCCTGAGAAACTAGGGCACTCCTGGTGCAAGTCCTGAAGTCCAAAGGCCAGAGGACTTGGAGTTCTGATGTCCAAGGGCAGGAGAAGATACGTATCTCAGCTCCAGAAAAGACAAAGAGAGAGAGAGAGAAAGAGAATCAGAAGAGAGGAAATTTGCCTATCTTATACTTTTTTGTTCTATGCAGGCCCTTTGCTGACTGGATGATGTCTGCCCATATTAAGTGAAGGAAGATCTTCCTTACTTAGTCCACTGATTCAAATGGCAATCTCTTTTCAAGACACCCTACAGGCTTACCCAGGAATAATGCTTTACCAGCTCTCTGAGTATCCCTTAATCTAGTCAAGTTGACTCCTAAAATTAACCAACATAAGTCCACACTTTATCAACTTCTCAGCCATACACATCTTCTAAAACTATACAATTTCTATCTTAACGTGTTCATGCTGCTATAACAAAATGCCTGAGACTGGGTAATTTACAAAAATAGAATTTTACTTATCACAATTCTGATGGCTGGGAAGTACAAGATCAAGTTGCCAGCAGGTTTGGTGTCTGGTGAGAGCCTGGTCTCTGCTTCCAAGATGGCTTCTTGTTGCTGCATTGTCCTTACATGATAGAAGGCAGAAGGACAAAACGTGTCTAGATACGGGTCTCTCAAACCCTTTTATATGGGTACTAATCTCATTCATCACAGCAAAGCTCTCATGACTTAATCACCTCCCAAAAGTCCCCTCTTCTTAATATTGTTGCATTGAGGATTAAGTTTCAACATGAATTTTGGTGGTGATGCAAGCATTCAAACCAGAGCAATTACTCTGAGTGATTAAGGGAAATATACTGACAGCCAAATCTTGAGGTCTTGAGGAAATCTACTTAAATGTTTGCAAATATGCACATGAATTAAATGCTATTTTTTTTTTTTTTTTGAGATGGAGTCTCGCTCTGTGGCCAGGCTGGAGTGCAGTGGTGCAATCTCAGCTCACTGCAACCTCCACCTCCTGGGTCGAAGAGATTCTCCTGTTTCAGCCTCCCAAGTAGCTGGGACTGCAGGTACACGCCACCACACCCAGCTAATTTTTGTATTTTTAGTAGAGATGGGGTTTCACCATGTTGGCCAGAATGGTCTCGATCTCTTGACTTCGTGATCCCCTGGCCTCGGCCTCCCAAAGTGCTGGGATTACAGGAATGATCCACCATGCCCGGCCTAAATGCTATTTTTATATGATCAAATTTCATTTATCCTCCCCTTTCCTCCTTTCTTTTCCTTCCTCACTTTTTAGTCTAATCTTTTGAGAAATTTATGGTTGTAAAGAATTTATCATTCATTTTGTGAATTTTACTTTACAAAACAGGAGTTATTTATTTATTCAACAAGGAACAAATTGCATTTAGGAACAACTCCCAGCAGAAAATAATTTCTGCTTTAGAAAAGAATATTACCCCCTAAGCTGGAATTTGCATAAAAGAAAAAAAAAAGACTCTTTAAGGGGAAGCAGAAAGAGTTACTTATTGAGCAACTTACTTTGTTCTAGGCACTACCTCAATCTTTCTTATAGGTATTAACTATTAGCATCATTACATAATATGAGTTACATTATCTACAAATAACATTTTCCATTTTTGCCCTTGCTGCCAAGATGTCACAAATGGAGCTGATCTTCGAGTATAGTCATAATCTCCCATTAGTTTTCTAATGACATGATCGCTTTCCTTCCTATATGGCTCTTACTTATCTTTTTGTCTTTAAATGTATCAGTTCATTTGTCATTTTATTACATGTTTTCTCAAATCTTTTTTCTGATGAAATAAACCTAAATAAATAAAATGAGAGTGGCTATATATGATCTCAAAGGTAACCTTGAACCAGGGATATTCTATTATTTTATAGTGAGAACATTAAAAATTACTAGATAAGATATTCAAAATTCTTTTATCTCTTCTTTCAAATTGAGGGTAATTTCTCTAGCTCCTTATATCCTAATCAAAATACCTACCAAATTTGCATTTCTGCAAGATAATCCCACTTCAAACTAGAAAATGCCTAATTGAAGTTTTTGTCTCTTCATAAGCATTTTGTAAATTCCTAGATGTATAGGGGCATTTTTCTCTGAAAGAAAATATAATAGTTTATAAGAAACAATAATAGATTTGATCTGATAAAGGGAAAAAGTCAGAGAAAAGGTCTTTGTTCCTTGGAATGACTTTGTTTCATCTTGAAAATACATATGTAAACTCCACTTGTGAAATAACATCTTGGAAAACAAATTTTGAAGAGCAAATCAAGAACTTATATAATAGTTAAGTGGACAATAGACTGAGATTCAAGGGAATAATCTGGGATGTTTGGAAAAAGTATGGACTTTGAAGATATAAATATATAGGCTCAAATCCTGAAGTGGCAGTTTACTGGCTATATTGCCTCAAATAATTGACTTAAATATTGATTTCAATTTTATTACCTATGCAAAGAAGACAGTGACACTTACTTAATTATTGTTTTGAAATATCAAGTACCTACGTCAGTGCCTGGCACCTAGTAGGCTCCTTGTAAATAGTATCTCTTATGACTAGTATCAACAAAGCCCTGGTTTAAGTTCTGGTCTTGCTGCTGTGTGATCTTGGACTAATCACTTTGCTATCCTGATGGAGTTTGTACTTCTGGGCTACTCTTCCCTGGAAAGAATGTTGTGAGATCAATACATGTTGAGAATCATGGATTTACAGGGTGCATCCATCTCGTGTAATGGTTGAGAGAGCCAGTGATAAGTCTTGCTGTCTGAATTTGAATCAGAGCCCTGACACTCACCAGCCATTTGACCTTGAGCAAGTGGTTTCACTTCTCCAGTCTGAGTCTCCACATTTGTGTTGAGGATAACAATAGCAATTATCCCCTAGGTTTGTTATAAAAATTATATAATTTAATATATAAATGTGGCTGGAACATTGTAAATACTGAGCAAATATTAGATATTAGTAATATTTGAGCCACTTTCAGAGGAATTATTAGAGCTAGAACTGAAATGCAAAGCAGTGTGGTACTAAGAAGGGAACATGAGTTTTGGCATAAGACAGAGTAAAGTAAAAGCTTTTGCTGTTTTCCAGACTTTCAAAAGTTCGATCTCCTGTCTGTTAAATGGCAATATTATTATTTATCTCTTATGAGGGTTGATTGTGAGGTAAGAAGCCTCTTGACTTTTTATCACAGTGGTGAGAAACTTTCTAAGGAGTAATTCCATTTTCCTGGTATTGAAAAAGTGTAGTGGGAATAGTAACTCAATTAAGAACTCATAATGACTGTTAGTAGGCTGTTTGTAATCTAACATATATCTTTAAGCACTCTAAAACCACCCAATTGTGGACATTTTATCCCCTATTTTTTTCAAGCTAAGGAACCAGGAAGATAACCCCTTTTGATTTTCCCCTGTGGCTTTCTTTTTTGAAACACACAGCTATCATCAATATCACTAACATTTGCTAAGGGTCTGATATCTGTCAAGCACTTTGCCATACATTAATTTACTCTATCCTTCTTATAAGCCTGAGGTTGAGCAGGACCCTATTTTAGATGAGTAAACTGATGCTCAAAGAGATTAAGTGACTTGATCAAGGTCATATGACTCACGAGCAACTGAGCAAAGACTTAAACAGCTCAATCTACTGTACTCTGATTTCTCCCCATGAACCAAACATGAACCTCCCATTACACCTCCAGAGGTCTGTGGCCATCATTTGAGCATGCCAGAATAGAAAAACAGAGCTCTTGGCATTGATGTCAGCTTGATAGGGAAATTTGCCTGCTAAGCTTGGAATCTGAGTGCGACAGGACAATCAGATGCCTTGCCAGTCGAGGGCATTTAGCTAAGACAGCAGATGTGCAGAGGCAGACCCCTGATCCAATAGCACTTTTTACTCTGATCCATTTGACCTGTTTCCATGCCATTCTGGAATAGGCCAAACCAAAGTCAAAGGTGGTCTCTATGAGAGCTGCGTGCCTCCAAAGTAATCGATGGCAGATGGGAAAGTGAAAGTAGGGAATATACATTCTCGGTTTATACAATGAGAAGCCTTGGGTTCCCCTTCAAGAATATTCTGTCAGATTCTATCACAGTGCACTTTTGCTACTATTTTCACATGTAAAATCTGCATTTTGTGAGTGTGTATTGAGTAATTGAGTGCTTCTTTGTTCAATTTGCATAACTGGGGCATACTGACATTTTCATGTGTATCAGATGTAACTGTCATACTCAAGACTGATGCAATTTCAGAATATGGCTTTACGATAATACCACAAATGGCAGTTTTTTTTTTTTTTTTTTTTTGGCTATGTGCAGAGTTTTGCAAATACTCAATTAGCAGCAAAGGAAAAAAATGGGACGTGGCTTTATTAGTTTAGATGGCTTCTACACAAATATTAAAATAGAATAAACTCACGGTTCTTTTTTGTTTTATGATGTACAGATTCTTGAGTGCAGACTTGTGACATTATTTCTAGATGAGAATAAAAATATAATCACATGTACCAAGACAGGCTTGATAAAGAATACATTCATTATACAGGTTTGCCTTATGTCCTATTACTGGCTCTTTGATGTCCTCATTAACTGTATATGTTTATAAATTATGTTATTATCTTGTGAATAATATAATTACTGCATTTTTATTCGTATAAGGGTTTATATACTAATGTAAAACTTTAAACTATATTAATACCACAATAACAAAAATCCTGTTTGGTCATTTCTTCATTTTTTAGTATATTTGGAGCAAAAATGTAAGTTGCCTGAACCCCTCTTCATCTTTAGGTTGTGCTTCTACATTGTTCTGTGTTATGTATTATATTATCTCTCTAAATAAACTACAAACTTCTAGAAAGTAGGAGCTATCTTTTTTTTATTTCTGCTGTTTATTATTTTCTTCCTTACGTTTACTTTGGGTTTGTTGTATTCTTCTTTTTCTAGTTTCTTAGATTGTTGGAACTTAGATTATTGATATGATATTTTTCCTTTTCCTTTTTACTAATGTATGCACTAAAATGTGCTATAAATTTTCATCTCAGCACTGCTCTAGTTGAGTCCCATAGATTTTGATATATTGTATTTCTGTTATCATGCAGTTTAATATATATTTTTGCTTTTCCTTGAGCCTTCCTCTTTGACTCATGGATTATTTAGAAGTACAGGCATCCCTCAGGGGCAGGGGTTTCTCTGGGGCCTCTTTGATAAGGGCACTAATGCCATTCATGGGAGAAGGCTCTTTGCTTATGAGCTAACCATTTCCCAAAGGCCCCACCTCCTAATTCCATCACCTTGGGGATTAGGATTTCATTGTATATATTTTAAAGAGAGATGAACATTCAGTTTATTTCAAGTGTGTTCATAATTGCCCACTAAAACATTTCTATTAAGGTTGCTTTAAAATCATTATCAGATAATTCTAACATCTTTGTCATCTCAGTGTTGGCATCTATTGATGATTGATTCTTTTTTATTGAAATTTACATGTCCTGGGTCTTGGTATGTTGAGTGCTTTTTAATTGCAACCTGAGCATTTTGAAAGTCATATTATGAATCTCATATTATGAGACTCTGACACTTATTTAAGCCATCTGTTTTATCTGACTTTTTCTGTGTCAGGGAAAGAGAGAGTGCCACCCCATTACTGCCAGATGGAGTTAGAAGTCCATGTTTCCCACCTGGGTGGGAAAGCTCTTCCTTGCTACTAGACAGGGGTTGGAGTTCTGGCTTACCATGCAGTCTCCAATGATACTACAGTGGAGGGTGGTCTTGATACTCCATTGGGCTATAGCGAAATTCTTGACTTTCTACAAGGCCTCCCTGATACTGTCCCAGTGCAGAGAAGGGGTGCCTCATTATTTCTGAAATGGAGAGGAATTCCAGGCTCCCCAGTGGTCTCCACTACACAGTCATAGGACCTTATTCCCAGTCGGTGGGGATGAGAGTTCCAGCTTTGTACATGGCTCTAACTCAACACTGGCAAGGGTGTTTGGGTACTTCATGAGGGTGGAAGGTTCTTCACTTGGCCTTTATTGGTGTGAATGAGGGTAAGGCCACAGTGTTTTCCATGGCGTTTGTTCAGAGTAGAATAGTTATTATCCAAAGTGTTCTGTTTTTCTAGGCTGTTCTTTTCCTGGTCCTTTGGCTGGACAGAGGAGGCTTTTATTGGGCTTATTTTTGTCTGTGTCCATTGGTGTTTCTTGGTGGTCATATTATTTGATTCCAAGTCTGGTAGATACATGAGGCAGAAAGAAAACCCACGAACTCATCACCATGTGTTTCCAAGGGTCCTGCAATCTGTAGCTAGTTTTTCTTCTTCTCTTCATATTTCAGTTTTCTTGTTTTTATTTTATATATAACGTTCGGGATTTTAGTTGTACTTAGTGGGAGGAATAGGAAAAAGTATCTCTACTTAATCCCTTTAGGGACTTTTTGGTATCTTCTTTGGTATCTCTGGTATCTCCTACTGTGCCAAGTTCTTATGCAAAGTGCCAAGCATATAAGTTTTGCAAGAAAATATTTGATCTCTTGTGAGACATGTATCTGTATTCGTTCATTCATTCCCTCATCCCTTCAACAGATATTTTTCTAAGTATAGAGAACATCATAATGGCTTCCTAATTCATCTGTCTGTGTCCACCTGTGCCCTCCCTAAGGTTTATTCTGTTCTTCATATGATAGCCGAGATAGCCTTTATACAGGTGAAAAAAATCAGAAAACTCTTCTCCCTAAAATGCTCCAATGATTTCCCATCATAATTTCGAAGGAATCCAGAGTGTTTGCCATGAATAATTCAAACAAAAAGAAAAATCCAGTGTGAGGCATAGGCAGAGTGTGGGAGTCAGACCCCAGAGTTCCAAATTCTAGCCCAGGATCTGCCACCAGATAAGGGTGTGGCCTTGAGAAACCATCTAACCCTTCTTGGCCTCTCTTTTTTGGGCTGCCGAAATCAGAGACTGGGGTGAGCTATCCCAAACCTCCCACTATTCCTAACATTTTACAAAGGTAACAGACATGAAAACGTATGTGCTATATTTAGAATTTTAAATATTTGTGTAGTAAATATCTTCTTCTCTGAATGAATCCATAAAGTTATCTACAATGATGTGACTTATAATAAAAGTTTTAGAATAACTCCCAAGTTCCTGTACAATTCGTACACCTTTCCTTCTTTGTGTTTGCCATTTCCCCTGCCTGGAATGCTCTTCTCCCAGACATTGCATGGCTCACTCTCTCATTGTCTTCAAACCTTTTCTCAAGGTCACTATCTCAATAAGGTCTTTCCTGATACCACCTCATTTGTCCCCTCCCCAAAACATGGCAATTACTATCTATTGTTTTTTGTTTTATTTTTTCCCTAGCACTTATCACTTATATTCTGTGTATTTTATGCATTTACTTATGTTCTACTTATTTTACTTATCCATCTCTTTCATTTTCTTTTTCTTCTTTCTGGAATGTAATTTCCATGATGGCAAGGTTTTTTTTTTTTTTTAATATTTCCTAAGTACTGTATATACCTAACAATTTTAACAGTGCCAAGTGCTCAAAAATATTTGTTGAATGAATGATTAAGTGCATGTCTGTTGAACTCTTCTTTTCATCAGCTTTTAGCCTTGTGTACATCAGTCACCCAGCACATTCAACCAGCATATTTGACCTCTTGAAGGTACATTTCATTTAACTGCAATATCAAATTAACATGAAAAATCAGAATCTAGCAGTGCAGGGAATACATGAGAATAATAATAATTATTATCATTTAGGTCAACAAAATGTCTAACATAGTAATTGTGTACTGAACCTACCAAGATTTTGTATGTTGGAATATGATCTCATGCAAAATGAAAGCACTGATTCACTTAGTACGTAATATTATTACCAAGACTGGCTCGTTTATGTGAATATTTTAGCCCCTTGGCTACTTCACTTTGAGCTGGTGCGGGAGATGTAGGGTGGGCAGCGTAGAGTCCTTCTTAGCATTTGCATTCATGCATTTTTACGGACCCGGACACCTTAGTTGGTGTCTGTTTGCTCATTAGCATCTCCTTCTGAACATGAATGGCTCATGCATGAACCAAGAAGGGCTCAAAGGAAGAGTTGGCACTATCATCTTCCCAATTTGCTTTGAGGTAGGATTTATTCTTTTTCAAAATAATTCTAAAATGCCAAATGAAATGGAGCATTTTATTTTTTTAAAAAAAGCTGAAGACATAAAACATTCTGGTTTTCAGTCTGACAACCAACTTGGAGTGTGGTGAACATCAGTTTAAAGGTGTTTAAAAAAAGACTGCTTTTAAAAATGATAAATTTTGATTTCTTTTAGGCCAATTTTTCTGATGACCTCAACATTCTTAGTTAGCAGTGCCTAGCCAAATGCTGGGTGAGATGTGTATAGAAAAAGCAAAGAAACTGAAGCCTGAAGGAGAATTTTCAATTTATTTGGCTTGTGTGTTTGGCATCCTCCCAATTGTTCTTGTGTCTTTGTAAGTTTCTGCTGAGTTTTCAGTAACAAGTGAGGTCTGACATTTCCCTAGCCTATCTATAAGGACAGTTTTATTTCTTATGCAGATTGTTTATCTAGTTCATTATGTTGACAAACCGTTAGGATGAAAAACAAACTGCTGTGGATGGAGGCAGCTTTCCTAATTCTATTAGCTTATAAGACAGGGTTACAACATCTCCACTCTATTAAAAAAAATTAAAAAGCTGAAAATCAACCCACCAACCAACCAAACAAAAAGTCCTCTCCTATGGATTTGGCAGAATCTCCAAGCTGTCTTATGCCCTCTCTCAGTCAGAATGTCTGCTTAGATTTTGCTCCTCTTACGTTATAGACAATTAAGCTGTTAGTAGAATTTACCTTCTTATTTATTTTATTTTATTGACAAACAAAACCCACATAAAATGCCAAACAGCATTTAAAAGAAGACCGACTGGAAATGGAAGGCATCACTAAGTCCTGAAATATGAAATCTAGAGCATGAATGTTGGCTTAAACATTCAGTCCATCCTAGATATCCTGACTTGATAAAGCTAGACTAGTGAGAATCTCATGTACAATATGGTGTGTTTATCATGTTACAGGTCATTTCCTTTACTTTCTTAAACATGTTTTTGAAAATGGTTTCAAGTTTATCCAGCTGCCTCTCGTGGAGCATATTGCAAGTATAACTGCCCTAAATATGACAGATAGATAGCAACTGTTGCTGAAAAACGGACACTGGGTTGGAATTGTCTCAGCAATAAAGTGGTGCTTTGTAAAAGCCACATGCTCTGAAATATTTGCCTTTGTGATAAGCTGTTGAGTGAATTCTGTCCTGATGTTAACATGGAGAAGGTGCAACTTGATATCTTCAAATTTTGTGTTATAAATGTTTCCAAAAAGGCAAACCAAATCAAGGGATGTTATTTATATACATGTATTGATTCAGGTTCAATATTTCTGCACTGATTTTACATTCACCATATATCACAATGTGGACTCTATCTTCATTAGCCATTAATTATGTACACTTGGATTTACTTTATGAATTTTGGCCCAATGGGTATATTATTTCTGTGTAAGTAGATAATATAGCAATATATAATGTTAAGTGGTACTTTGAAAAGGAAATGGAATTTATAAAAATATTATAATCCATGTGGATATTTTCCAGCTCATGTGAGTGTTCTTTTAATCCATGCTTTTTCTTAAATACTGTATTTGCAATTTAAGCACTGCCACATGCTGCCACTGCCGTTACAAAGATACATTAGATTGATAGAATGATGCTACATTCTTTACGACTGGAGAAAATAATGACTTCCTCTATTCTCTCTAATCATGTTTTTATGGTTTGTTTTCCAAAATACTGCATACTTGACCTTAAAAGGGGAAAAAGACTGCACATTTCATTTAACGAGTAATAAAAAGTTGGGTTCTCATTTTGCATTTTAACCTATGGGGAATACATTTTACTATAAGATATTTTCATTATGATGCTCAGGTCTTAGACAATTCTGACTGACTCTGGCTGCTTAAGGACTATATGTACCAGTAATTGAAAATAGATGCAGTGGACGTTGACCTATTTTACTTTGTATGTCTCCAAGTTGAAAACCACTTTCCAGCATTCCATGAGATTGTAGAAAGTCATTATTTCTAGTAGAAGAAAAAAAACAAACTCATGCTTGATTTTTCCTCCCTCTTCACTAAGTTACCTTTTATTAGTTCTTCCATTACAAATTCTAGACTAGCAGGTGATAATGATACTGTCTGTTGCATCTTGTTTAAAAGGTAGAGCACTTCTAATGCATTACTCCTAGAAAAGTACATTATTTGAACATTTGTTGTTTTACAGTACATTTTAGAAAGCTCGTCCTCTTCAAACCTTTATATCAGGCAATTTGTATATCTAACATATTCATATAAATGGGAAAAACCTCACCCCCTCTGAAATGCTAAGGATAGTTAAAATAAAACTGTGTTAAGTATAATAAAAATATTATTTATTCCTTTGGAAATGAGATAACATTATAGATAAGACAAAAATTAATTCAGAACTTGCCCTTTGTTGATTAAGAAGCCAAACTCCTCCAATTTTGGATACCCAGACCTTACTCCTAAGTTATGAGGTTGAAGAATAGAATACTTTTTTTTTTTTTAAAGACAGATTTGCCACATTTTTCACCTTTCAGTTAAGGCCAGGGACTTTTAATAAAAGTGAATTATATTTTGTAATGATATGCCTAAAGCACTTCAGTAATGTTGGTTAGTTTAGGACATAACATAATTTACATATGAGTTTGATAACCATATAGTTTAGAATTCCTAGTTTTGTTACTGATGGTTATACAATATTCATATTTAAGAAGTTTTTGGAAATTTCAAGTAATACATTTTAGAAAATTACTTCAGAGAATCTGTGTTTTTAAATTATACTTTAAGTTCTGTAGTACATGTACAGAACGTCCAGGTTTGTTACATAGGTATACATGTGCCTTGGTGGTTTGCTGCCCCCATCAACCCATCATCTACATTGGGTATTTCTCCTAATACTATCCCTCCCCTAACCCTCTGACAGGCCCTGGTGTGTGATGTTCTCCTCCCTGTGTCCATGTGTTCTCATTGTTCAACTCCAACTTATGGGTGAGAACATGCAGTGTTTGGTTTTCTGTTCTTTTGTTAGTTTGCTGAGAATGATGGTTTCCAGCTTCATCCATGTCCTTGCAAAGGACATGAACTCATCCTTTTTTATAGCTGCATAATATTCCATGGCATATATGTGCCACATTTTCTTTATCCAGTCTATTATTGATGGCCATTTGGGTTGGTTCCAAGTCTTCGCTATTGTGAATAGTAATGCAATAAACAAAAGTGTGAATGTGTCTTTATACTAGAATGATTTACAATCCTTTGGGTATATACCCAGTAACAGGAATGCTGGGTCAAACGGTATTTCTAGTTCTAGATCTTTGAAAAATAACCACACTGTCTTCTGCAATGGTTGAACTAATTTACACTCCCACCAACAGTGTAAAAACATTCCTATTTCTCCACATTCTACCCATCATCTGTTGTTTCCTGACTTTTTAATGATCACCATTCTAACTGGCATGAGGTGGTGTCTCATTGTGGTTGTGATCTGCATTTCTCTAATGACCAGTGATGATGAGCATTTTTTCATATGTTTGTTGGCTGCATAAATGTCTTCTTTTGAGAAGTGTCTGTTCATATCCCCCACCCACTTTTTGATGGGGTTGTTTTTTTCTTGTAAATTTGTTTAAGTTCTTTGTAGATTCTGGATATTAGCCCTTTGTCAGATGGACAGATTGCAAAAATTTTCTCCCATTCTGTAGGTTGCCTGTTCATTCTGATGATAGTTTCTTTTGGTGTGCAGAGGCTCTTTAGTTTAATTAGATCCCACTTGTCTATTTTGGCTTTTGTTTCCATTGCTTTTGGTGTTTTAGTCATGAAGTCTTTGCCCATGCCTATGTCCTAAATGGTATTGTGTAGGTTTTCTTCTAGGGTTTTTTATGTTTTAGGTCTTATATTTAAGTCTTTAATCCATCTTGAGTTAACTTTTATATAAGGCATAAGGAAGGGATCCAGTTTCACCTTTCTGCCTATGGCTAGCCAGTTTTCTCAACACCATTTATTAAATAGGTAATCCATTCCCCATTGCTTATTATTGTCAGGTTTGTCAAAGATCAGATGGTTGTCAATGTGTGGTGTTATTTCTGAGGCCCCTGTTCTGTTCCATTGGTCTATATATCTGTTTTGGTACCAGTACCATGCTGTTTTTGTTACTGTAGCCTTGTAGTATAGTTTGAAGTCAGGTAGCATGATGCCTCCAGCTTTGTTCTTTTTGCTTAGGATTGTCTTATCTATGCGAGCTCTTTTTTGGTTCCATATGAAATTTAAAGTAGTTGTTTTCCAATTCTGTAAAGAAAGTCAATGATAGCTTGATGTGAATAGCATTGAATCTATACATCACTTTGGGCAGTATGGCCGTTTTTCACAATATTGATTCTTCCTATCCATGAGGATCACATGTTTTTCCATTTATTTGTGTCCTCTCTTATTTCCTTGAGTAGTGGTTTGTAGTTCTCCTTGAAGAGGTCCTTCACATCCCTTGTAAGTTGCATTCCAAGGTATTTTAGAATTTGTATTTTTTAAAAATTCTCATTATCCACAAATAAGCAGCAATTTGATAAATCTATTTATTTTTTTCTTGGGCTATTTGCAGAAAGGTGTTCAGAGCTTCCATTACTCTCAAGCTTCTCTTCTTTTCAGTAGGGTATTGAATCCACGTTTTGTAGCCTTTTTATAGAATGATTAAGTTTGAACAAAACATAAAGTACTTATAATCCATCTAATTAATTTAATGATCATTCAAGAATTTAGTGTTTCTATTGCTTTCTAACACAGTATACAAAAACATGCCTCACTTGTCATTAGGACTTATTTGACAAATGTCAACTTATTTTCAAAATATCTAAGTTGATCAGCCTTAAAATGTAATCAGAAATTAGTGGCTAAATTGTCACTCTAAGTGTGCACATAATCCAGGCAATGTACTGCCATATTCCAAACAAGTTTTTCAGACTTGTTACTTCAGCATTCATAATTGGCACTCATAATCATAGAAGTGTACTCCATAAGGGAGGGCAAACAGCAAAACACGTATGGAGGTTTGTGTGTGTGGAGGAGGGGCAGCAATGGGAGGTGTTTTTTCGTGAGTGTCCACTATACATCAAGCACTGTGCTAAGTAATTATGTAGCACTCATTTTGTGATGTGACATTAAATATCTGTAAAGCATGTCATACCTCAACCAATTTTAATTTCTCGGTCTGACTGCTGGTTTCCTTTCTGTTGTGTTTAAGTAAAATGACACAGTGGAAAGCCATGAAGACTTTGTTATAGGGCAGTGGAAGGATTTAGTTATAACACCTTGGAGCTGTTAGAAATTTTAGAACTCATCGAATCCAATCTCTTAACTGTATGGAGGAGGAAACAGACTCAGGGAGGCGAATCAACTTTTTCATGGCCTGACCATCACTAAACTGTGGGCTCATCATATTTTGGGACCATTTCCAGGCATTCTAAGTGTTGTGTGATGTGCAGATGGTGTTTCTTGGACATGGGATTTGCGGATTAGGTGGATTCCCTTATCTGTTTTTATTCTATTTTTAGACATCCACTTCTGCTTTCTGTGTTATCTTGTTCCATTTCCTCTGGTGGCATCTGGATCTTTCCAAGTATCTTGTTGTAGTCTTGTTAGGGATGGGGGATTCTGAGAAATCAAACCAGAAGTTTGACATTATGAAGCTTGACTGAAAGTAAATAAGGATTTATCAAAATATACACCAGGAAGCTCAGCCACAATACTGATTGAAAGACTAAATCTGAATCTACAAGTCTTCCTCTGTGTTTTACAATATATTCTTTTGTGCCAGCATTACCTATTACATTTTTATAAGTGTTTTTGTATTCACGCTATAGCTAGAAGAATGAAAAGTTTATGAAAGGATCAAAGCATTTATTTCTCAATTTCCTTGAGTTATAGTATGAATCCCTTCACACTGATGAATCTATTCATAGAAACGTGTTTGTCAGAGAAAATCATCCAGGATCCCATCAGTGAAACACTCATTTATTTTATCTCTCTCTGTGTGCACTGTATATCAGAGTGTGATAAAGTATTATTTCCACAAACTCATATTTTCTTTGGGCTGGCTATAGGATATTATTCAGCAAGCTATTTTGAATTCTATGTGAATATAATTTTCCTTTGGGCTCTTTAGCAACTATATTTTGTAATTTTACTTCAAGAACTGTAACTATTGAAGATGTCTTAAGATAGCTCCTTAAGATATTTGTTGTAACAAATGAAAATAACCTTCCTGGCTCTCAGCTTTCATCTTCATGAAGTTCTTTTCTCAATGATAGTTGCAGACACGTTTGTATTTCTTATGTGTTTCTACCTTTATTTTACATAATAAGAGGGCTTCCCTGTAAAGTGTGTATAGGTACATATAGAGCTGGTTTTGGTTGACACAAATTAATAGGAATTGGAAATTATTACGTAACTCTTCCATTCTTCACTGGGAGCTGCAGTTACAATGCTGGCACTGGCTAATTAACAGACTCAACCCTGCCTTTTCAGTGAGAGTAGTCCATGAAGGATTTGATACTTTGTTTCCTGAAACAAACAAAAACAGCTTTGGAACTGTCAGAAATAACAGCGGCTCTTGAAGGCTAATCATTACCAGCTTTTGTCATGTGGTTGTAATTGTTGCATGAATTCTGCTTCAATCAGGGAAAAATATGCTTAAGTGCCAGTAAAAGTTTTTATGCTGCTATGAAATTTTGCAATTTATGGCTTTGTACAGATCAGCCTGTGTTACTAGGCAACACTGTATGTGTCATTTACTCAAATTATTCCTTAATCCACAGCATTGCTACAAATTCCAGATTTTAAAATGTAATAAATTATTATAACATATAGTTAATTTCTGATGACAAAAGTGAAATTGAATTTTTGATGCTGAAAAGGAAGCAGTATTTTAAGAAAAAACACACTTGATGAAAAACAGTAAGAATATTTACAGCTTAACTATATTTACCTCAGGGAATTAAAAAAAAAAAGGTACTGAATGAATTGAATGATCATGTAGTTCTCTGATTGGTCATTAAGCAGACTAGGTTTTTGGCACTTAAGCAATCGTATTTGTGATGCTGGTTTTAATTAAGAAGTACACTGCAGGATATTCAATGACCAGGGAAGTGTGGCATTGCCGTTTGCTTGCTGTGCATCCATATGCATTTGAGAGAAGATAAAAGTCTGAAAGAGATATAAGGGCTCTGTCCCTCCATCTTTAAATAGTCTGCCTGAGATTGCGGGTTGCTGCGCAGACTGAGTCTTGGAATCTGCACAAAAGTCTGAGCATTCTCATTTACAGACAAGAAATTGCACCTGGTTTCTCAAAGCAATAGCAAGTTAAATGGCAAGGGCAGAGCCAAAGATGCTTTGGAGATGTTTGATGACTCAGAGTGATCTTACAGAAACCCTAGCCCCAGTGTTGAAATAGGCATAGTAGCTTGGTTTGTGGTTTGGAAGTGCTTTCTCGCTTGAACACTTTTAGTGTTTTGAATTTCTGGTTATCGTTCTCAAGCAGTCTAAATGATATTTCAAAAATAATCACCATGCCAAGATAATAAAAGTCATGTTTTGAGCAGAAGCTCCCCAAGTTTTATTCTAGTATAACACTCACATATAGGAAATATTTCTGAGGTGAGAGCACGTGGTTTACATGCCTAGGAAGTGGGAGATTTGAGTTCAAACTCTGGCTGAACTCTGACCTCATGTACTAGATCCTCACTACTTGAAGTGTGGCCCACGGATCAACAACAAGAGAATCTCCTGGCAGCTTGTAAGAAATACACACTTAGGCTCTGTCCTAGACCTACTAACGGAATCAGCAGCCGCACAAGATTCCCAGGTGAAGTGTATTGAATGCTTTTAGAGTTTGGGAAGCACTGCCATAGACACAGACTGGATTCCTCGCTGTCACAGGCCCTTTGCTTTGCTCAGTGTCTCTCTAGCTGGAAGGTGTAACCCCTGGGGGTAGGTAGGAGTTGTCACTGTGAAGAATTAAATAGGACAAGCTGCTATTGAGCTGGGATGGCTTATTACAGCAGCTTCTGCATGAACCTCTAGGCCTCTCCTTCCTAATTACTTGCAAATCTACCTTCCCCTTTTCCCCTTTTTCAGATCCCCTGGGTAGGGGTGATTTGTCATTTCTTCTAATTGCCTTTTTCTATTCTCAGGGCTGGCCTAAGGTGTGATTTTAAGAGTCCTAGAAATATTTTCTGCTCCGGAGTTCTCTCCTCTCGGTCTGATATTTAAGAGTTGGGATTCTATTTTTAAAGGTCTGTTGATCTTAAAGCATTGTCCTGTGCTAAGGCAGAAAACCTTCCTCTATGTCTGGGTTCACCTTTTGGGGACTTGGTGTCTTCATCTGTAAAATAAGGGGATTGGAGAAGACCTTACCCAGTGACTTTTCTTTTCCTAAAATTTATAACATATGAAGGTTTATTTGCGCTTTCTGACATAACTGAAATCTGACTTGATAAGAGACGGGGGGAAGATTTATGAAATTAAGTTATATGGTAAGTAAGAGATTAGCCAAGAGTTACCTTTTCGGTTAGTGAAGAGATGTGGGGAAAGAGGCCACAGGAAGGAAGGCCAGGAGCCCAGTGCACAGGCAGGCAGTGGGCTGACACCAACAGCAACTGGCATGGCTTTCCTGTTGCGTCCAGAATGCACTCTCGTCATTATCATTTTTTAACTTGGCCTTTCCTTCTTGGTATCAAATGTTTGCTGGAGAGCTCGTTTGTTATTGCTTGGTTGCCCAGCAGCTGAACATGGAATTGGTGCTGCAAACAAGTCAGCAGGTTTTGGGGAAAATTCTTTTCCCCAAAAAGAATTTTTTGGGCTGTCACCGTAAACCCACCCTCAAGTCTCTCAGTCCAGCAGTGTCAGTGAGGGCAGGGGACGAGGGAAGAACTCAGTGTCGAGTGCCAACAGTCTAGGTGGCACTTGAGTCAACCATTGCTGGCAGGAGTGTCTTCACCAGGCTGTTTAGTCAGAAAGGGTTTAAGCTACATACCTTTTCTTCCTCCTTAGTGTTGGTGCTCACCTACATCAGGTAAGCAGGAGACAGAAGAGATGCAAAACAAGGGGGAGATGTGAGTGGGCCAAATGTGGGCAGAAATCCAGAATAGTGTAGTATTCATGAAGGCTACGGAGGAGAGAGTTTTAAGAGAGCCAGTTGCATCAATACAGAAGACAGATAGATGGATCTTCCTTTTGTTCAGGTTTGTACACAGAAAGTTAAAAATGAATAATCTGAGTATGTATTTAGGTCAGGATAACTTCAAGTTTGGTCATGAAACAATACGGGTTGTGTGCTTAGGTTCTCGTGACTTGATAATTTTTCACAATAGGAAAAAAGAATTGTTTGGGGCCTCAGAAATAGTTAGATTATGATTATTTGAAACCCTCTGTCTCTTTCTTTTTGTAATCTATAGGAAACAGGAAAATTACTCCAGCACTTTAAATTTCAAGTGTTCTCTATGAAAGGTGGATTCTTTTATAGGCAAGTCTTGTGTTCTTTTTCTTGTGGGCTATGTAGGTTTTCAGGTTTTGGAAAAAAAATCTACGGAAAGTCAACTCATTTTCTCACCTTGCTTAAGAAGAAATTTGGAGATTCTTCCAACATCCAGAATGGAGAGGAGGAATAGAGAGGAGGAGGGGAACAGTATGATGCTAGGGAGAGGAGAGAGGGCTCCACGCTCCAGGATACCGCATACCTTCCTCCCTTTTTGAGGAGATTGAATGAAACACAAAAGTGCTTGATATGAGTGGGTTTCTTAGGCACAGTGAAGAAAGAGCTGTGTTTTGCCCCAGGGCAATGTGGTATAGAATGGAGGCAGTTTGTGCTAAAGGAGGAGCCCATGGGGGAGCAGGAGAAAGAAGGAGAAGGGGAAAAAGAGGAAATGGGGGAGGAGCTAAGTACTTCTCCAGGCTGTGGGGTCAGAATCACAGGGCTCTGCCCAGATCCTTTTTTCAGTGCTGAGACACCCATCCCGCAGGGGCTGGGAGGATTTGTGACCCACAGCTGAGAGCCCAGTTTCCTCATCAGGACAGTTGTCCTCTGCTGGAGAGAGCTATCTAGGTAGCACCCGTTCCTGAGGGCAGACCACATCCACAGACTGGTCAATGTAGGGGTAGAAAGATCAACTCTATTATAAAGGTATAGTGGTTACACCCCAACCTGGTGTTACTGTGCACGGTCATTCCGCCCCAGAACTCCCTGTGGGATTGTCTGAGACCTGTGTTGAGATCGTCTCCTCACAGCCCAACTTCATGCTCTTCCCAGTACTGTTTCCTTTATTCTCTCCCAGATGTTGATCCTGGGAGCATCAAGGGGAACTCCATCTGTGAAACCTGGAGGTCCCCTCAGGATTTGCAGAGATCTAGGGGAAAAGACCCAGATCTTTATGGATTTTAGGGTTGATGAGGTGGAGTCACAGCAGTTTTACCTGGATGTAATGAGAGTGGCAGAAAACGCCAGGTGTTAGTTATTTACATAATTCTAACCTGGTTGCTCCAGGCAACCTATGGAATGAGCCCCAAATGCATGTAGGCAGTGTATCCTATGCTTACTCCTGAATTTGCTTAGAGCAATATTCCAGAATCCTTCCCAATATAGTCACTAGATCATGGTGCCGGGCTCAGGTAAAAAAAAAAAAAAAAAATTACAGATCTGTTTTCTTGAAGTAGAACATCTTGGGTTTATATCTTGAATAAGAAAATAACAAGGACTTTTTGAGAAAAGGATTCAGAGAATAGTTTCAAATTTAATTTGGAGTCATAACTTTTCTGGAAGGCATTGAATATGGAGAGGGAAAATAAGGAGGAACAATACTGGGTTCTCTCATCTAAAGAGTGGGTTCTGGGCTCTCATCAGAAAAGTATACTCTTTGATGCAAGTTTTTGATATTCTTAAGTAAAAATGCTAGATAAGCACAGGGTGCGGATTGCATCCTTTATATTGCTTCTAACAACATCTGGATATGGCTCTTACTATTAGAAGTTATAAAAATAACATATACGTTAAATGTGAATTCTAAATTTCTCTTCAAAGAATTAATGTCAGTATGTTCAATTCTTTGCCTTCTACTTTCAAACTTAACTTCCTCGTAAAGCAACCTTTTTCGATTACCTACTCCACACTGATTCATTCTGATTACCTACTCCACCCTGACTCATTCCAATCACGTGCTCCACCCTGACTCATTCTGGTTACCTGCTACCTGCTCCACCCTGACTCATTATTCTCCACCCTGCATAACCATTTTTTTCCCGCCAAAGCACTCACCCCGTCACTCTCTTTAAATTAGCCAGTCAGAATTAGTTTAGCCTGTTCTGTCTAACCCTAACCAATAGGGGAACGACACAGCAGAAGGGACCACGTATGTCAGGGATAAGAACCCCTTTTCCTCCCTTGTCCAGATGTGCGCTCACCATTGCTCCATCTGTGAGGGTGCACCCTTCTATAGAAGTGCCTTGCCTTGCTGAGCATTAAAAAGAAATTTTTTATTCGAGTGCTATTTCTTTTGCTGCACTGAAACTTTATATATAACATATAGTTCAAGGGAACAAAAGTTAATTTTTAATTTCTGTAAAATTAGTCACCTACCCCCAGTAGTTTTAAAAAATGCTTGGTTATAGGAATAACAGTGACAATTTTTATGCTTGTATGTGATAAATAGAGGAAGTGGTTACTTAGAATGTATAATTTTATGTGTTAAGCACATAATGATTTATATTTTACACTGAAGATATTGTTATAAATTTTACACAACACTGAGGATATGAGAACGTAAAAACTAAGTCCAGTGATGTGTTAATTGAATTTGATAAGAAAATAGTTGAGAAGATTGTTGGACTTAAAAATATCCATTGGATGAGCCCCATGAGCATGACTTCAGGGTGAATGTTCACACAGGGCACAGGGGCCTGCCTCACATGAACCATCGGGTAGTCCCTGTCAAGTAGAAGCAGCAGGAGGCGATGCATCAGATAGTCAGGAAAACATGGGGCTTGATGGAACAAGGATTCTGAATAAATCAAAATATGAAGACACTCCATTCCTTGAGGAATTTTTTGCTTCCCACCATTAGCACTGGGCACTACTATTTGAGAACCATTGGACTGTCAGTGATGAGGTGAAGAATTCATTTTCTGCAGCATAGTGTGGGCTGGAATTTCTCTAAGAAAATATCCTGAAAGTCTGTTTTTGGGAGAAGATGAACTTTTGCAGGAAAGAAAGGATGTCTAATATTCAGAAGGGAGTGGTTAATGAGACGAATGCCTAGGGTGCTAGGGTTGAGGAAATAGAAACTGGGTTTGCTTCTCCAAGGGAGGTGGTGATAAAAAAGGAAAGGATGCAGAGAAGGAAGGGAATGATGTGTGAGATGGAGTGAAGTCTGGGACTGCATGGAGTCCAGAGGAGAAATGTCCCAAGGGGCAAATGACTTTTTGAATCAAAGGTAATCCCTAATGACATAGCATGTTAGTATGCTGTTGAGTGTGTGTGTGTGTGTGTGTGTGTGTGTGTATGTAACTGGAATTGTTTCATGTCTGTTTCACATGGAATATGGCATCTTACAGTCATGCAATAATGTGGCATCTTACAGTGTGGAGTAGTGACATAATAATCTCTAAACTGAACTGGAAAAGCGGATGGTCAAAACTAAAGGAGACCATGAACACATAAGCCCCTCAGGCTTCTGTGAAAATTTCTGGAGATCTTACACTGTTTGAGGAAATCTAAGCCTATCTTATCTAAGGTTTCAGTGGACCAAGAGGTCCCCATTGACATCATAAGGACATTGCTGTGCCTGTCAAGTACACCGTTGGGTGACTCTTATCTCACAGTGCTGGATACCCTTACATCACCAAGCTTCACTGAATTGGTGTCATGCTCTTGGCTTTTCAGAAGAACATTCTAAGAACAACTAACTAAGAATCAGGCTGAAATAAAAAGTGATGCTTAAAAACGATCCCTCTGTGACTCTATGTCTCTATCCACAGTCCCACGTGAGAAATTTCCTTAGGAATTCAGTGTCGAAAAGACTGCTCCATATGGGGACCTGTTCTGCAACTGCTTTGATAAAAAGAACTGGAGATTTAGTGATGCCTTTTCAACCTGGCTGCAAGAAGTTCTGAACCCAATATTCTTATCTGTCACAACACCTTTTTGTCTGTATAGTCAATGGTTTTGCTTCTTCCTTTTTGTGATTCGTCTGTCTGGTTTCTTTTTATATTACCCTGTTATTTATTTATTTATTATTATTATTATTTTTAAAATTATACTTTAAGTTCTAGGGTACATGTGCACAACGTGCAGGTTTGTTACATATGTATACTTGTGCCATGTTGGTGTGCTGCACCCATCAACTCGTCAGCACCCATCAACTCGTCATTTACATCAGGTATAACTCCCAGTGCAATCCTTCCCCCCTTCCCCCTCCCCATAATAGGCCCCGGTGCTGTCTCTTATACACATCTCATCAACTCGTCATTTACATCAGGTATAACTCCCAGTGCAATCCTTCCCCCCTTCCCCCTCCCCATAATAGGCCCCGGTGTGTGATACATTACCCTGTTTTAATGTGCTTTTCATTGAAAGCCACTCAAATCCCCTATGGAAATATTTAGAGTAAAAATAAAATGCACCTTTGATTTTGTTCAATAAAAATTTTCATCAGACTCATATCAAATGCTAAGATATTGTAGAGTGTCCTGGTGGAGCAGCCAGCAGACCACATGCTTACATGTTTCATTTCTGCACTTAGTGTCTTCTCTGAGGATTAGTTGCCCACTGGAACCCACACCTCCATTTTGTCTCCCATGGAAGTGGGGTTAAACCCTTTAGGTTTATGCCATGCTACCAGCTGCCTTTGTTACTAACGTTCATGAGTGAGTTTAAAATAAACTTTTGTTTTTCAGAAGCTTAATAGACTTGTCTACTTAGCCCCAGAAATGACACTGTCCCCCCACCCTTTACTTTAAAACACAATTTCCCCATGAGTTAGGTTATTTGGATGAAGTTCACGTGCCATGCAATTTGAGAAAGAGAGTGGGAGCACAGGAAAAAGAGAGAGGGAAAGACACTTTAGAGGTTATAAAAACTGGGAGACTGGCACTTCATTATTTAGCACAATTTACTGCAGCATTCACATAGCTTCAATGGTGCTCTTCCCTTCCTCATCTGCCCCAGGGGCCTCAGCCTTGGCACTACTGATATTTTCTACCAGATAGTTCTTTGTTGTGTGGGACTGTCCTGTGCATTGTAGGATGTTTGGCAGCATCCCTGGTCCCTACCCACTAAGTGCCAGTAGCACTCTCCTCTTTCAAGTTGTGACAACCAAAAGCGTTTCCAGACATGGCCAAATGTCCCCTGGGGATGCGATCACACTTGGTTGGTTTTTCATTTTTTGTGTTTCTTTTTGAGACTAAGTCTTGGTCTGTCACACAGGCTGGAGTGCAGTGGCACAGTCTTGGCTCACTGCAACCTCCATCTAACAGGTTCAAGTGATTCTCCTGCCCCAGCCTCATGAGTAGCTGGGATTACAAGTGTGCACCACCATGCCCAGCTATTTTTTTTTTTTTTGTATTTTTAGTAAAGGTGGGGTTTCACCATGTTGGCCAGGTTGGTCTTGAACTCCTGACCTCAAATGATATGCCCACCTTGGTCTCCCAAAGTGTTGGGATTACAGGCATGTGCCTGGTCCACACTTGGTTGGAAAACACTGATCTATGTCTAAGCCCAGCTTTCCTGTCGTGATAGGCTACATAGCTACTTTCTGATTCATCTTGACTTCTGGAACTTCCATCATGTTATGATCATTTCCTCAGCCTTTAATATAATTGCTTTTTTTTTTAAATTTTTTTTAATGTTTTGGGTATAATTGCTCCTTTCTACTTGTTCTGCAGCCAGAAGCAAAAGGTGAAGCAGTAAACATATTTTATCTTTTCTGTTGCAGCTCTCTCCTTACCTTTCATGGTCTTAAATAGCATCCATTTTGAGGTGATTTTCAATGATGCTGCTACAACTGTCCTTGGGACTCATGGTATGATCATAACATCTTTATCCTCTGGGTCTCTGTGCACAGTTGAAATAAATCATACTTTTGTTTTAATTATTCCAGGTCTATTCTTCACCAAAATCTGTTGCCAAACCTGAACTGCAAACCTGAAAAGGAAATCTTTCTCAGACTATAATGTAGTTTCTTTAAAACATATATATTTTAAAGAACATCATTCCTTTAGGCTGTAAGAAGTTAAAACTTTGATATGAAAATTAATTTAGGAATTTCCTTTCCCCTCCCATTTAGTAAGTGCTATCTAAATTCTTGACTGCAGAAAGGACCAGAGCATTTAACTAATTACTGTGACAGTTAACAGTTGTAGCCTGTTTATTTGCTAGACCCAATATAAGCTCATCCAAAATCACATTACAATAAATGTAAAATCCAGTGTTATGCTTTGTAAGGTCAATTAGTGCTTTCCGTTAGTGAGCCCAATTTTCAAGGACAAAGACTATTGAAATTCTATCTTGAAATCCAGTAAGATTGGTTTCAGACAAAGTAAAATAGTATTGTATTGATTCTGAATAAATAGGCTTGGACAATATATTGGAAAGTACCTACATGACTCATATTTTGTAATGCCATTTTTGGAGGTCAGGGGAGAGGTGAGGAGCAGAGGAAAGCAACATAGCTTAGCAAATAAGAGCACAGATTCTTGAGTCAGAATGCCTGATTTCAAATGTCAACACCAACATTTGCCAGTCATGTTACATTGGACTGATTATGTAAAATCTGTAAGTGTTTTATTTATTTATTATTTATTTATTTATTTATTTATTTTGGTCTCATTGGATAAAAACAGAACCAACATGACCGGGTGTTGTGAGGATTAAATAATATAATGCATATAAACAGAGAATTCTATGCCTGTCCTATAATCAGAACTCAATAAATGATAACTATAATAATTGTGCAGAAGATTAAATTCTGGTGGATAATTTTGACAGAAAATCCATCCCCAACTTCTTAAGATAGGGAGGTCTGGAGGACAGTGCAAATTTCTAGCACAGAAAGTCAACTCTCAAATGATGTCATAAGGGCTTTGATTCATTTCCATTCTTTGTCCAGTCTTTCACTATGTTAGCTCCATACTTACAGTATAAATATACACTGTGACAAGTGTATGTGTCTGGAAACCCCACCTCTCCTTTGGAGTGACAATGGTTACAACAACTCCTCACATCTACCCAGGTTCCATAGAGTGGGAAAGAACAAGCTTTTTGTCTGATAGCTGCTGGCACAACCAGGAAATTCACCATAACTGGGTTCATTTAGGTTATGTGTCCAACTCATTGCAGCTAGAGGAATATGATGGATTGATTTGCTGAAGTCTTCTCACATCCATGGTCCAAATCATATAGTTTGCAATAATGGGAGTTGAGCCCCTATACAAATTCTACAGCAAGAGTGGGCATGCAAATTGTAATAGGCGACTATTTCTTGAAGAAGGTGAAAAAGATAGGGAGACTCAAGAAATAGCTATAAAGGTGATATCATCAGTGGAGAGGGTTTTTTTTTTTTTTTTCCTCCTATCCACTTACTACAAGAATTACTGAGAATAATGATTGATTGCTTAATTGAAGAATTGCCTATATAGCCTCTACTTAGCTTTGTGTGCACTGAGTACTGCTTAGAAACTTCTCTGTAACAGCAATGGCCGGAAGAAAGCCACCAGTCAGGATGGATCCACATTTGTGGGTTCTTGTGTCACATGGCGCTGGCTGATTCTCAGCAGATCTGCTCTGGTGTCTACAGACACGATGCTCTCCTCTCTGCGGTGACCTCTAGGAGGGCTTATCTCTGTTGGGTAACACCAGCTGCTTTCTATCTGCCATTTTGGAGAATTGAAGCTTATTTTTGGAAAATTATCATTTAGCAACTGTACATGTCCATATGGCACAGCAGAACTTCGTCAGGCTTGGGAAAAAGTTCTGTGAGATGCATCCCAACTCACTGGGAGGTTGAGCCAGGATCCCTATTTCTCATCTTGTTCAATTTTTCTAAAGAATTTTTATAGGACGTGGAATGAATCAAGAACTGGGCTCAGGGGCATATTTGGCTCATCATCATTTGGATACTTGAAGCAAAATAATCGTAATAGCAAACTGGCTTTTAATAGTTTTAAAATTAACATCATTTTTTTCATCAAATTTACATCTCTTGTGCATATAGATAAATATTTTCCTATTACACTGCTTGAAGGGTAAATCTCATGGTCTTTAAACTCTTAAAGGATTATTATACAAAGCTTCCTAGTATATGAGTGATTTAGAATTAAATATTACTAAAGCTAAATTCTCTTATTCTCAGCTTCTGGGGGAAAAAAAAAAAGTCTGATTTCTAATTCTGGCTGTTCCTGATTTCCTGATTGTTGAAATGCATCTTTTCAACTTCAGTTATATGATTTCTCATGTAAGGTGTGTTAGCTTGGTAAATTAAGGCCTTTTCCATTGTATTTGGGCAGGTTTAGATGCTGTGCTCACTGGTTCTATCACTGTCACTGCCACTGTCAAGTAAAGAGAGGTCACTGTCAAGTAAAGAGAGGTCACTGTCAAGTAAAGAGAGCCCAGGTAACATGCAAGCCATGCATTTGGGCCCTCAAGTGGTGAGGAGTACTTATTTCCTCTCTCTGCTTATGATTTCATGGTCCAAATCATATTTTTTATAATTGTTCTTGCAACAGAAGAGTATTTTACCCCTTGCCATCTCAGGGAGAGACCTCAGTTTACAATAATTTACAGTAGTAGCTACTGTAGTAGCCTCAGCCTCCTCTCACTGTTGGTCCGTCTATATCACCACACCTCTTCCCCCTTAACACACACAATTGAATGTCCTGGCTCTTGCCATCTCATAAGGAGACATGTGGAAGTGGGGTAGCACTTGTGACCCGTTATTAAGATAGGGACCAATAAGTTTTGGGATGTAGACGGTATCACTCCTGCTGGGTAGCCAATGGATGATGTACTGGCCCCTACAAAAGGGAAATTCTTATCAATCATAAGCGGGAAGAAACACTTGTAAATCTTAGCTATAGATCACTGTATTGTGGTCCCTTGATTAGAGAGGAGTGGAGAGTGATATAGCTGGACATAAGACGCAGGTAGAATCAAGGACTCAAGTATCTCCAGGGCTCTCTTGCCTTTTCTGTTTACTTCACTCTGCATGCAGACTAGCTTCTTCCACGTGGTGAGAGATGTGGCTGGTTTTGGTATCAACCTTACATCTCAGGAATGCCAACACTGGGGCCAACTCTTCATTAGCGTCTGTTTGAAAAATCCTCATGAAAAGCTATGATTGGTCCACTTCAAGCCTGGACCAATTAACTGTGGCCTGGGGATGGAGTTAGGTAGGAAAATGGTTCATTCTGAGGTGGTGCTGTCCCTGAGTAGGGCAGAACATTCATGTGATGAGGGGAAAATGGACACTGTTCAGATGGTTCCATGGGTGTTCACTACACAAGTAGAGAAGACTGGATATAGTTACAGATGTCATATGTTAACTGACTCAGTTAAAATTTTGAATTTGGAAAATTTGACTCTCTGATCATTAGCTCCAATATACAGTCATACAGCCTGAACTCTACAAAATCCATATGGTTAGGGCTTGGCCCACACCATTCCATCTACTGTTTATGGCTTCTTCCCACCCTAATATTTGGGTTCCCTATTCCTCTGATTGGTCTGAGTCCAGTGGATCCAACATGGTCCTGAGGCCCTGAACATCTGTGTCAGCTCTCCTGTGAGGTCTGAACCCTGGCCTCGTGGGCAGTGTGTGGCTGCTTCCAGCCTCCTGTCCACTCAGTCTCTCTGTATCTCTCTTGCTCTTGATTTACTTTCTTTACCCTCAGATATCTCACTCTTCATACCAAGTATCTGAAATTCCTTGAAACTTGTTTTCTTCACTCACTACTTTTGTGACCTGCTTCAACCTATTTTCTCTTCTTGGGCTTCCTAGAATGGCACATATTGTTGGAAAAAAATGCACCAGTATACAGAGTTATGAAACTGAAAAATCTGTGGTATCAAAACTCTGAGAGCCTTTCCATGATTTGCAATCAAGCTGCTTCTCACTTGGCTCTCCTTCATACTGCTCACAGCAACTGAGCAACACATTTATCCTACATGCTAAGCTGCTATATGTTACACAGCACTTGTTACCCAGCACAGAGCAGGGAAACAATACAACACTTATTAAATCCATGAATGAGTGAATTATTAACTAAATAAAAGTCTTCAGGCTGAGTGCGGTGGCTCACACCTGTAATCCTAGCACTTTGGGAGGCTGAGGCAGATGGATCACCTGAGGTCAGGAATTCGAGACCAGCCTGGCCAACATGATGAAACCCTGACTCTACTAAAAATACAAAAAGTTAGCTGGGCATGGTGACGGGCACCTGTAAACCCAGCTACTCGGGAGGCTGAAGCAGGAGAATCACTTGAACCCAGGAGGTGGAGGTTGCAGTGAGCCTAGATCATGCCATTGCACTCCAGTCTGGGCAACAAGAGTGAAACTCCATCTCAAAAGTAAAACAAAACAAAACAAAACAAAACAAAATAAAATAAAATAAATAAAGTAAAATAAAATAAAATAGAATAGCCCTCATTCACCAAGCCAACTCACTGTACTTGAAAAATGATGTCACTGAAGTCCAAAAAGATGAATTTCCACAGTGAGAAAGAGCCAACATTAAAAATCTGACTAGGCTTTTTTTCCCCCAAAAGCTTAGAGTGAGGTAAACTTTAATATTACGTATATTGAAATTTACACCTCAGAAATGGGTGTAAATGGGTGTATATTGAAATAAATATTTCAATATAAATGTAGCTTTTGCATTCTGTTGGGCACCTAGATCTCTATGGTAAATATTCTTTTCTGTATGTATTTTTTAAATGCACCAAAAATAAGGAGTCTACCTAACTTGTAAATATGTTCATGAAGAATACATAATGGCATCCTATCCTAACATTTTGGTCAGTAGGGTCTCAACTCCAATATTAGGTTGATTTCACTGAAAAAGGAAGAATAATCATCAAGGTTAGTAACATCTATTTCACAAGTAAGATGGGATAAAATCCCAACATAATTTGATGAAATTAAAATGCAAATGAGGCATGGAACATGTTATTAACACCATTAATAAATATATGATATAGGGAATATCTAAATACAATTATTTATCAGAAATTTTGTCAACTATAAACTATGAAATAGTTCAGCAAGTTTAAGATGATTACAATCACTTGGATTAAAATGACTATTGAGCAGGGCACGGTGGCTTACACCTGTAATCCCAGCATTTTGGGAGGCTGAGGCGGGCAGATGACCTGAAGTCAGGAGTTTGAGAGCAGCCTGACCAACCTAGTAAAACCCCATCTCTACTAAAAATACAAAAATTTGCCAGGTGTGGTGGTACGTGTCTGTAATCCCAGTTGCTTGGGAGGCTGAGGCAGGAGAATTGCTTGAACCTGGGAGCTGGAGGTTGCAGTGGGCTGAGATCATGCTACTGCACTCCAGCCTGGGCAACAGAGTGAGACTCTCTCAAAAGACAAAACAAAACAAAACAAAAAACAAACAACAAAAACAAACACACAAAAAAATCCTCAACTATTGAAAAAGAAAGAAAGAAAGAAAAAAAAGAACAGTTATAAAGCCGACCTGGAGGGATTTCCTATAGGATGATTATGCTATAATTTAGGATAAGGTAAAATTTATTTTTTTGAGGTGATCGTTTGTGAAAATAGTAAAGGACCTTTGGGATGAGTGGCTGGCATTACATTAATGAAATTAAAAATAATATAAATTATATAAGGCATATGGAACCATATTTATTCACAAAAACTTTATATTTAGGAATGCGAGAGTAATATAGTCTGCTTTGTGAAAATTCTGCCCAGTGGCCAAGGCCTCTTTCTGAGGCGACACCCCCTTGCCCACAGCGACCATCAATTATTTTATGCATAACTCCAACCATTTGGCCACAGTTTATTGAGCCATTCAGTCTGCCCTGTATGAACTTCAGGAGCATTGACATCCTTTAAATAGAAGAATGAAGCAACTGTCCAATGGGAGCAGAAATGTTAAAGTACACTTTTCAGGCACAATTGCATCCTGGCCCTTGCATACGGCAACTGGATCCTTATAGTAAATCTCTTTTCTGTTAAATTTAAGCTGGGTGTGGTGGCTCATGCCTGTAATTCCAGCACTTTAGGAGGCCAAGGTGGGAGGAACACTTGAGGCCAGGAGTTTTGAGACCAGTTTGGGGAGTATAGTGAGACTTCCATCTCTATTAAAAAAATCAAAAATATTAGCCAAAAGTGGTGGAGCAGGCCTGTAGTCCCAGCTATTCAGGAGGCTGAGGTGGGAGGATTACCTGAATCTAGCAGTGGGAGGTCGCAGTGAGCCGAGATCACACCACTGCACTCCAGCCTGGGGGACAGAGTGAGACCCTGTCTCAAAAAAAAAAAAAAAAAAAAAGTTCATATGTGTATTTTAGTTGCACCACTTCTAGGAGTATGGGAAATTTCTCAGATTCACATACTTGAATGCTCATCTCAGTGTAATTTATAACACTGAAAAATCAGAAAAAAGCTCAATTTTCCAATTTGGTGTCTAGTTAACTGTATCAGGGTATGTCCATATTTTGTAGTATTATACAAATATTAAAATGTTTTAGAAAAATATTTAATTGGGTAAGAAACTACTATGCCATGACATTAAGGGAAAAATCTGTATACAAAGTACTATACACATCATGACTTCAATATCAGGATTGACACATGTATGTGTGTATAATGAATGAAAAAGTAGAAAAAAAAGTTCCCAAATGTTAAAATAATGATTTTTGACTGGGGAAGCTAAACATGACTTTTATTTTTATGTTATTCTACATCTTCTAAATTTCCTGCAATGATAATGTATACAACTAGAAAAATTCTGTTATTAAATTACTAGTAAAATAATGTATTGTTCTAGCATTATAGCAAGAGTTAATTTTTTTCTTTGTTATGTGAAAAGCTGAAAAATTCAAAACGATGTGTTTATTCCATGTCATGCAGTAGAACAAAATGTTTTTATCTTTTCAATGGCAGGATAAAAAATCTATAACCAATAGTATTAAACTATCAGTTGTATCAAAATTTAAACAAAAATATATTCATATCATTCAAGGTAGTCTTATGTTAAAATAAATTAGTATCTATTTTAAGTAATGAAGATAAATACATTGCAATAAAATTATTTTATTTTAAAGTAAATAGAACTTTGCCAAATTTTAATCAATTAACAGCAGTTCAGATATAGATATACATATACATATATGTGTAGAATATATACTTTTTTAAAACAAGAAGGCATACTTTATGATATATAATCTTTTTACCACAAACTATATACACTTCTCAGATATTAAATCAAACTAATATACTAGGAAGACACTACTACTTGGGACCCGCGCAGCACCTTTACAAGTAGTTGAACTTTTATATGTGACTTTAGTAACACCATTATACAAATAAGCCATCTTACGGGCATTGTTTTGGCAGTGTAAACCTATAAGACACAGGTTGAATTTCACAAAAAGATCTGAAACTTGACAACTACTGCTTAGCAAATCTTTGTACAAAATGTGCAGTAATAGGTGCAAGTGTGGCACAGTTGCTAATAGCTAAAAACAGGCACAAAAGCTTTACTGCCCTTTGGAAATTGGACAGAACAATCTTGAACTCTCATTTCCTGTTGCTCCTCTAACAATTTAATATGTTCTAAATACCTTTATGTGGAAATAAAAAAATAACAGGACAAAAGCAGACTAGGGAGATTGCATTTCTGTCAGTAAAATTTCTCAAATCAACACATTCAATGAGTTTCTGACATTGTTCTTCGAGCAGCCGTCATCTGTCTAATGCAAAATGTGGCTTTGCTGTGTCTTGTTGCAAAGGGAAAGAAAAGCTTTTGTTCAGAGCTTTAGAAAAGTCAGTTCAGTCCACATAATCCATTTTCTCCTTCAATTCTGAAAAGCAGCTAATGCTCATTTGGTAGTGAAGTGCTGCCGAGGAATGTTCTCTTGCTCCTTCTTTCACAAAATTACTTTATGGACAGGTTTCGAACATGTCACTCAACCTCAAAACATGGTGCAGGCTTCTTGGTGGATGAGCTTGCATTATCTGAGGGGCGGTAGGAAAGCGTGCTCATTTTTGTTGAAAGGTTTGAGTGGGATTTGGCTTTTGGGGGAATGTATTTTAGAAGCTGGAGAAAATATTTTTTAAATTTTTTCCCCAGAAAGCCATAAAAAAGAGGATTCAGGCAATTGTTAAAATAAGCTATACAAATGGTGATGGGCATGGCTGTGTCCACAATATCTGAAATTCTACAGTCACATATGATGCCTAGTTGAATCAATACATCCAGAAAAGTGAATATTTGGTGGGGAATCCAGGAAAAGAAAAAGAAAAGCACAATTGCCATAATTATCTTAAAAATATCATCATTTCTTGGTTTGTTCTTCTGAATTTCATAAGCCTTCTTTAGGGCCTTCCAAATAAGAGTATAACTTGTAAGAATGATCAGAAAAGGAAACAGGAAACCCAGTATATTTTTGGTCAGGCCCAGTCCTATCGGAAGGGTTGAATTTTGGGACTCATAATGGAAAGCACAAACTGTAATATTGGTGTTCTCAATGAAAAATACATTTCGATGGATTATAGCTGGCAAACTGGCCAAGCCTGCCAGCAGCCAAATGACGATGCAGGTGACTTTGGCTACAAGCATTGTGCGTCGAAGGCGGGACTTCATTGGGTGAACAATAGCCAGGTATCGATCAATGCTGAGACACGTGAGTAGGAACACACTAGCATACAGGTTGAAACTGACGCTGGCTGAAGCAATCTTACATAGGTAATTGCCAAAGGGCCAGCGGTATTCCATAGCTGTGTAGACAGCCCATAGTGGCAAAGTCAGTAAAAAGCATAAGTCAGCCAGTGCTAAATTCAAAAGAAAAACACTGGCCACAGTCTTCAGCTTCATGTAAAAGTAAATGACTATCACCACCAAGCTGTTTCCAAATATTCCCACCACAAAGATGATACTGTATAAAGTAGGAATCATGACAAATATGTAATTATGCCTTCCAGCTTTGGGACAATCGTCTTGGATTCTTTTAATACCATCTTCGGTAGAAGAGTTGAGAATCATTTTGATCTCCTGGGTCGAATTTGTCACAAACACTATATCAAATGCACCTGGGGAAAATAAAAATAAAATGGTAAAAATAATTCTTGTTGTAAACAAACAAATGAACATTCATGTCTCAGTCATAAACGTAGTAACTCAACTTTTGTCTTAGGAAAAAATACTAGATCATATTTCCTAAGGAAACTCTGTGAACTGATAAAGCCTAAGAATGCACATTTAAATTTTAGAACATAATTGCTTTTGTAGAAAATGGTAAATATCATCCAGAGAAGTGAAATTGGGGTTCTGTGTGAATAAACCTATCCTTTTCCTTTTTTCTATAAGTAAATCTTAGTTTCCAAATTGATTAAAAACATAACCTACATCTTAGAAAACACTACTGAATTAAATTAGTTTTTCAGAAAGACTTGAAAGTTTTTCCTGAGGTAAGCAGGACCAATTCTTTTATCATTAACTCAGAAGTGTGACACATTCATATCGTATTCTTTAAATCATTTCTTTCCTCTCACAATCTTTAATTAGGTATAAAGATTATAAGTATTCTCCCTTAAGTGGTCAGAATAGTTGCCTTTAGGTGACTGACAAATTGGTCACTGTGGCAATTGATTTAAGAGGGGTAGGAGGTAGGGCTCAATTTTGAGGAACAGGATTTTTTCCATTGTTTTCCAGGCCTCTGCAGTCAGTAACTATGTATTCTTTAACTTCCAACTCAGTCTAGCAAAAGTGCATGAATCTTCTAACCTTCATATCTGCCAGCCATTTCTGAAGTTAACCCTGTGGTTAACCATTTGTGTAACAAAGATGTCAAATGAATAGGTTTGGCCAGGACTATCAAGAAAGCATGTCTTTACTGAGGGCTTGAGAAAGCAGCAGGTTTTCTGGAATTCTGGGAAGAATCAGATGCTCAGGAATGAACTGCACGAAGCCATGCAAATATTTGCTCTGATTTTCTACATCATCAACAGTCAAGCTATTCATTTATGTGATTTAGAAAATCAACACATTCTGCCCTGGATAAGAGTCCATCAGGAAGTCCCAGGAAGGAGGCTGAAAGTTCAGCGAGAGTGACGTCACCAAATGTAGTACAGCCACACTCTGAGGTGAAAGTTAGCATTGGGCACAGGCCAGGACAGCTAGGTGAGCAGTGGTGCTGGGCACACAGATCCTATTGCTCTACCAGGAGCAGGTCCCTAGATGAACATGACTGAGCATTCTCTTGTAACAGCATGCCCTGGGGAAAAAGAGCAGCAGAAATAGGACACCACTGCCACGCCAAGCATGGTTTGTTTGGCATTCAGGAGAGCTGAACACATGTTCTTAAAGTAGTGTTCACTTTGGTGCAAAGGGATGCTGTGCAGGGGATACAACTCCAGTAGTCAGCTTTTAAGACAGAACACATGTGAGGGAGTTCTTAAGTGGCCTCTTCGCCTTCGCTGAGTAAATGAAGTTGTTCTCCCTATGTAAGTTTTTGGTTGCATGTCCTCGTTATTGTTCCTTTTTGGTATCCAGCTTATATAATGTACATCTTTTTCTTCTTTGACTCATGGGGACATTGGTACCCACAAACAGGTGCTATCTACCCTAAATGTCACATCTTTGGTAAAGCCTTCCCAACTTTTCTGAGCCCTTTGACACTTTGGATGTAGGTTTGACACTGTCTTTTTTTTTTTTTTTTTTTGGAGACAGAGTCTCACTCTACTGCCCAGGCTGGAGTGCAGAGCTGTGATCCTGGCTCACTGTGACCTCTGCTTCTCAGGTTCAAGTGATTCTCGTGTCTCAGCTTCCCTAGTAGCTGGGACTACCAGTGCATCCCACTATGCCCAGCTAATTTTTGTATTTTTAGTAGAGACGGGGTTTTGCCATGTTGGCCAGGCTGCTCTTGAACTCCTGACCTCAGGTGATCCACCCGTCTCGGCCTCCCAAAATGCTGGAATTACAGGCATGATCCACCGCACCCGTCCTTGACACTTTATTGTAATCATCTGTTGACATATCTGTCTTCTCCACTGGTCTGTCAGTTGCTTGTGGGGAGAGCCTGTTTAAAATTTACTAGATTTACTAGTGTTTACTTGTTTCCTTGTTTACTGGTGTAGGCCCTGATACATTCCAGGAGGCAGATGATAAATGTCTCATGAATGAGTGACTGAATGGACAAATGAATGGGTGAGCAGCATAGAACTTACAGCTATGAATGCAGCGTATTGAGACTAATTTCTGTGAAATCACGTGTTGCTCCTTGAAGAGTTTCACAGAGAATACTCAGTGTCAACCTGGGCCTCACCTTGGAAAAAAAACAGAAACAAAAACAAAACAAAATAAACAGGTAGAAAATTCCTTGGTGCTTTTAGAAACTTGTGGTTTAGAAAACAGAAGATGAAAAGAAGAAATAACAGAAACTAGGGCTAGGCTTTTAGGGAGGTATGACTAGTTCTTCCTCACGCAGAGGATTTCCCTATAGCTTGTAGATTTTCTAGTTCATCTTATTATTGTTTCGGAACTTATGCCAACTTAGAAGTATACATTCATTTATATAAACACATATTCTTTATTAAAAATTAATTAGTCATTAAAGGGTTATGGCTAGCAGTCATTTGTGCCTTAATGTGGATTAATTTACCTATTTGCTATCCTTTTAACCATCTAGTAGAGATCAGCTGGATTTTGCTTAGAAAAAGAATTAGTAATGTAAAGGTTAAGGAACCTCGAAGGTTGAAAAGGGCCTGGGTGAACTCCATAACTGAAAATGAGGGCAGAGGTAAATATTTGGTTCAGCTTGGGAATAAGGGCAGTAAAAAATAGAAGGGAGTACATTTTATGCTGTAGAAGCCCTTGGGTGCCCTGTGCTGTGAGAACAGGGAGGAAATTTTCTTCTCTTTCTTCTCTCTACTCTTGACTCTACTTTGACAGCACACAACTCATGTGGGTTCCATTAATCCTACGTTTGGAGTGAGTAGAATTTTATTAACTAGTCTCAAACTATAACTAGTATTCATAATACAATTTCTGTGGGAAAAAGTCTGCCTTTGTGACGATCAATTTATAAGTATAGTTCTGTACTCCAACTCCTTCACAAGCTATCAACCTTTTTTTTTCAGTTACCATTGATTCATATTGACTGGTATTTAATATATAAAAGGTTGCTTTGAACAGCTAGGGGATCATCCCTGGAAACTTTGGTGAGTTATTATTACCTCAATGAGAATTCACTTGAAAGAATCTGGACATAGCATGGAATATACCAATTAGAAGAACATTTTACATAAATGTTTGTATCATTACCAGGACTCCCCACACAATAAGGAAACAAATTTTTTCATACTCGAGGGTAGAGGAAAAAGGGAGAAGAATTTTAGGCGATAGAAACATTAGAAGGAAGCACAAGGAAGGAGCAAGGCAAATAGCACATTCAGTGGGTATTCATCAACTCATCATATATTCACTGAACCCCTACTATGTGTGGGTGTCCAGGATGCAAGGGGAATAAAGTCACAATTCTCCTCTAGGAGTCTAGCCAGGGGGACAGGAGCCTTAAAGGCAGTATTATCTCTAGTGTGTTGAATGTTATATCAGAGGCATGTGGAATACTCTGTGTTTATCACTGACCCAGATTGGTGGGGAGAGTGGGGTTTGGGGGAAGGATGGCGAGAGGGCAGTGGGGGTGGGGAGAGGGATCAGGAGATGGCACCTGGAAACCAGCCAAGGTGGAGTAGAGATGGTGTCATTGCTGGAACTTTCCCCTCCTTACTAATGCCTGCAGCATCATCTATGGGAAACAGCTCTCATAAATTAATAGATATTGCACAACCCTCTTGGGGGTGTGGGATCTGGATGTGCACTGGGTATTTCTAGATGGGAGAGTGACACAGGTCATTTCCCAGTCTGCATTTCTGCTACTGATAAGCTTCCCTCGAGAAATTTGTTTCTAAGGAAAGAAATAAAGATGGGACTTTTGTGATTGGCAGTTACTTTAGATTGATGATAAATGACTGGGAAACAGTGGGGCTCTTTTTTCTTTGAAGCTGAACAGATGCTGGTTTGGTGGGAAGTTGAAGGAGAGAGAGATGTGATTGACTAGAAAAACCAAATTTGTGAGATCTAGAAAGCAGCTATGTTTCAGTCACATCCTGCTTCTTTTCCCAGAAGAGTTATAGGCAGGTAGAACACTGATTAAAAACAAAGGAGGATCCACCTCTTCCTATTTTTCCTATGTTTGGTCTTACTATGCCTTTTATCCAAGCTCTGTGGCTTGCATGGATTCCATAGCACCATTTCCCCTTAGGGAAAGGAAGATGAATTTGGGGTTGGAAGACTTGAAATGGAATCTTCCTTTGCCACGTACACATCTGTGTGGCTCTGGGTAAGTCATCCAATTTCTCTGAAAATGACCCTCAGTTTTTTTTTTTCATCTGTAGGAAACAAGAACAGTGATATTTATTGCACATGATCTTTGTAGGAATAAAGTGACATAATGTGAAAGCACTTGGTATATCTTTCAAATAGTACTTAATGAATATGTTTTACTCAAATCTTTACTATTATTTTTTGAATGCAAGGCAAACATTGACTCAGAACAGCCATGGGTTAAGAAAGCATGAGAGTAAAGAAAAATGTTTATCATAGTTAAGTTCCTTCCGTTGCCATTAAAAGTCTAAAAATTCCAGGCTGCTGTTCTTTTGAAGTATGAGTAAAAAATAATCTTAAGCAGCTGAATAAATTTGCCGTGAGTCAGGTGGGAACCTAAGTCTGTGGCAAACATAGGTGTTGGCTCATTGTGGCCAAACCACATTTATTTAACAATTGCTTTTGTAAGAGTTACCTTACATCCTTCGACAGCTTTCCTGGTTCTTAAAGCATAAGAATGAAGATTTTCTTTCCTTTTTTTATTGTAAGAATGCTTTCCCAAGACTTTTGATTAGAATATTAATACCTTCTTAAGCTTTTAGGCACGCCAAAACCAATCTAATTAAATTGTTCATTACAAGCTCTTTTTAAAACTAGTTTGCAATCTAAAGAAAAAAAAATTCCCCATAGTGTCCTATGATAATAAAGAGAGAACTAAAAGACCAAGTAATTATATTTTGAAATAATCTTCTATCAAAGTATCTCTCTCAAGCATCACAAAGAGTAGGCCAATGTTTGTAAGCCATTTGCTTACAGTGCTGGACAGCTCAGTAAACCATCCTGTTCAATAAACCATTGTCTTTATTGTTCCTATTTTGTAATTCAGACGTAGAAAACAACTGTTTCTGCTCTTATATCGCTTCCCCTGCCCCCAGCCACCAAGTAAGGCCACAGGAAATAACTGTTAGGTATTCACTTGTGAATTCATTGACTCATAGAAATTGGCACTAATATTTTTAGGGTTTTTACTCGTTTCTTTTTCAGATCTGCTTGTTTTTATTTCTTAGCCCTCTGTTCCTATTTTATGAAGTCTACTTCTTCTTTTATTTTCCTTAACATTTTCAATATCTGTCTGTTAAGAGCCTCTACCCAATTGCTTTACTATTTATAGTTCCTCCGGTATAAATTCTATTTATTGCACCTATGGACACTGTTTCTTGATAATGGACTTCCGCTTAGGTTTTGTAATCTTTGACTGTGTTCATTTTTGGTGGGAATTAACTTGCTTGGGAAGACTGAGTGTTGGGATGATGGTGGCCTGTGAAACTTCAGCTTGGGGGTACAGCACTCCCTTGATCTGGAAGAGTTTATAATGCTCATTTCTGAGCTTAGTTTTCAACCTTATATATATATATATTTGCAGATACTATACATTTGTAGTATTTAGTAGCTTAGTATCTATACCACTCTCAAACTCTCTCTGGTCTTCAGAAGTTTTCTAGTCTTTCATCATGAATAGGCAGTGATTTTTCAGTTCCTGGCTTTAATCGGGAAACACAGCTTAAATTGCTTTCAGTACATGTGCCTGGTGGTCCTGACTTTCACACTGCCAAAGTCACTGGAACTTTATGTCAGCTGTGTATCTAGTGTTAGTCCTGATCTGGCCCAATGTGGTCTTAACTTTTATTCAGAGCTGTGATCTGGTATTTTGTATTTAAGGCAGGAAGGGCAGTTTCCATGCCTGCTTCATCTATTTCATCTCTACTGAGGTTGCCCTACATGTTATTTGAAGGTGATAATTTCCAAATAAGTTGCTTAAACCTAATAGCTTTGGATTATAGTCATGGCTTTTGATGAAGTATTTGAGCCTTTACAGGTTATATTTACCTCCATGCGGGAATCCTGGCAGCCACGAAGAGGGAAGCATGGCAGACCGCCTGGCACCATGGGGCAAGAGACAAGTATTGCTTTTAAGTCAGATGCATAGGAGAATGCCATGCTCTTGGTTGGTAATCCTAGCCTAACTTCATGTTAAATGATTTATTTGGAGATGATTTTGTCCACCCCTGCAATTTCTGAGTGAATAGTTCTCAATGCAAAATATTTTATTAAAATTACTAATATCATTCTAATTAAGTATTTAAGATCCAATCTCCTCAAACTTAATAAATGACTCTCTGATATGTGTACATGGTAAATAGTGACTTCTGGTCCTCTTCCCAAGTCATTATCATCCACTGTTGTCTGACCTCACAAGAAATAAAAACAAGGCAAGCTGCTTTATTAATTCTGCATGTACCAATTGTGACTAACTGTAGAAACAGTGGTTAAATGTTCCATCATTTCCAACCAGCCCTCCCCTTTGTTTCATCCAAAATAACTAAAAACCCAAAGAACCCAGTTTTATGAAAGGAAATTCAGAAACTTTATAATTTATAATAAAATTTATATTCAGGATATGAATTAAAATGAGAGTAAAATGTTAATCCCACATTTTAGCTTCTTGGGAATTATTCAAGACTACCGTCTGATAATGAAACTCTAAACTACAATTAAACTTCTCTAAATTCTAAAAGTTCCTACTTACTATAAATTAAACAACTCAGTTGTGATGAATGTCCCAATCCCTCACACCCACATCACTATCCCAAATTCTTAGCTGTTTTTGTTGTTTTTATTTTATTCCAAAAAGTAAAGAGAAACAGGTACCAATGAAAGATACATGATCAAGTCTAATTCACATGCTTTAAACATCTTTCTTTGACATGTTGGTGTTAGTAGAAAATACTCTCATGTTAAATATGAAAGGCCATGAATGGCTTTCCAGGGTGTCTGGAGAGAGGAGACTCCAGAGACTAGGAGAAAAGGAAAATAAAACCTAACTTGGAAGAAGGCCTGTAAGTAAATGAACCCCTGTCCTCTTACACTTCTAAATTCTTCAAACTTATAGACTCAGAATTTTCTCACAAGAATTATCGCCACATTTCAATGGATTAGTATCTCAGCCATCATGGGGAGGAAACATCATTTTTAATAATATGGCTCTTGGAGACTACTCACAAGCTTTTCTTTTCAACAGAGAAAAGGGCAGCACCAATGTGGGCTTAGTCAATAACAGTTGCTTCATCCAACTTCTGAACAAAACCACAGATTTTGTATATGAAGCCACCTCACTTTTATTTCTCTGAAACTTCAATTCAGCAGCAGCAACTGTTTATCTCATTTCAAATTCCATTTTAAGGGGCGTGAGGAAAGTTATTGGGCAGGAAAAGAGGTACTAATTAATTTGCACCCTTAAGAAATTATGATAATATTAGAGAATTTATATGTATTATGAGTTTTATGTTAGGGTTATTGGCCACATGGTAATTCATTTTAGATTAAAGCTTTTAACATGATACAAGCCACATAACCATAAATTTTAAATGAAGCTAGAATATCGATATACTGTACGTTTCTCCAAATTGCTCAATGTTCTGATTGCAGAAGAAATATTCTTTAATGATAGTCTGCAAATTGGTGGAAAATGTGGGAGCAGACTGAGGTTCTAATTTTAGCTTTCCCACTCACTAGATGGGTGACCCTGAAGCTGTCATTTAGCTTCCCTAGACCCCTGTATCCTCAGGGAGTTGGTTATACTCTTAAAAAAAATTTCTGAAGCATGAACTTTTATAATCCTTCCTTTGAACAGGTATGCATCTTTTGAAGAGAAGGGCAAAATTGCTTGACAAGTAGAATAACAACAATTTCAAGAATTATAACAAGGCAGTTGATTAATGCTGTCATATATTGTTAAATCAGCTATCTATATAGATATTTTTAATCCCACACTGATTTAATAATATTCTATATTAAACACCAGAACTTTTTGTATTAAAACAACAAGGTGAAAAAAATTTACTGTTTACTCAAGATGAATAAAGAAACTCAACATAAGATGATCATAGTCACAGGTTTTTTTTTTCTTTCTTTTAAAAAATTAACTATTACTCAAAGAAATATTTTCCAGGCATATTTGGATAGCTGGTTGTGGTCCTAGACTAATGAGGTCAATGTTAAGAGTTTGGGCCCTATCTGGGCTAGTTTGTTTCATTCCATTTATGGCCAAAAGCTGTAAGCCTTTCAGACATGCCTTGTGTTATTTATTGACACTACCAGGTCAAACAATACAGTTTGGAACATGGCTGAAAATCAAAACTAAAAGCTTGCCATGAAGTTAGAGAGTTAAGATTACATGGTCCTGTGAAGAGAGGAGCACAATGTGACACTGTTAAAATACCATAGAAAATCAACCTATTCTGAAATTCTTTGTAAGAAAATACAACTTTTTGAAGTTTAGCAATTAGTTAATGTGGTCTAATTGCCCAGATAAAAACACAGAGGCGAGGGCAGAGTATTATAAGAGAACTTCAAGAGAAGATTTCAACATTCTGGAGAGTTAAAGGGCCTCTGTTCTAAGAAAACTAAAGCTGTAAGGGTCATGTTCATTTGATTTTATCACACAGTTTCCTTTTCTTCAAACACAGTTTTGTATGCATTATAGTTCTTTACTTTTTATTTATTTATTTATTAACATAAAAATGCTGTAAAAATTGAGGAATAGCAGAACAGCCTGGAAGAGAAAGCACTGGACTGCTGTCCTGGCAAAGAGTCTGCTCTGCCATAACCGGCAACACAATCTAATATTTCACTTTGTTTTCCTTTAAATATTACAAGATATTTAGAATGGGAATACCAACACCTGTTCTCACCTCTATTTCATGGACTGCTAAAAATAAAAAGTAAGTTCTTTGTAAGACATAAAAGCATTTTTAAAATGTAATTGTTCTATAATACAAGGGTAAGCAGAACGAATTAAATAAAGCTCAGACTTTCAAAATATTACTAAATTTTTTTATTCGGAAGTTCAGCAGAAATATTTTTCATTATTATGATAATGCTTTTATTTGAAGAATTATAATAAGGCACTTGATTAACCCTGAAAGAAAAGTAAAATAGTAGATATTGGATTGCTTCTACATTTAATACTTGTGACAGCAAATGTTTGGGTATAAACTGACCCCTTAGGGCAAATCTGATCAACGTATATATTTTCTTTAGTCCTCAGAGTATTACAGCTTTTGGGACTTGAATTTTCTGTAGTTCACTAATACCCCTCTATTTTATGGTTCTGTAGTTCAGTGCTGTCCAAAAGAAATAGAAAGTGAGACACATATATAATTGTAATTTTTCTATTAAAAACATTTAAAATGTAAAAAGAAACAGGTAAAATTAATTTTGATAAAATATGTAATCCAATATATCCAAACTATTGTCATTTCAACATGTAATCCACATAAAATTATTAAGATATTTCACAGTTTTTGTACTATGTCTTCAAAGCCCAGGGTATGATGTATGCTTCCAGGACACCTCAGTTACACTAGCCACGTTTCAAGTGCTCATCACTCTGGGGCTGGCTGCTGTACTGGAAGCACAGTGTAGGTGCTTTTACTCACAGAAGTCCCCTAGTTGGCCCCCTAGCAATGGTTCTGAAAGTGTGGTCCCTGAAACAACAACATCAGCATCACCCAGGAATTTGTTAGAGATGCAAATCTCTGGCCCCACCACAGACCTACTGAATCAGAAACTCTGTGGGTGGGGTTCAGCAAGCTGTGTTTAATGAGCCCTCCAGGTAATTCTGATACACACTAATATTTGAAAAGCACTGCCCTGTAGGCAACTTCATTTGCAACGCTGGCTTAAATGCTGATAATCCTGATTAACAGGCAAAACCAAATCCAACAAACAACAAAAGTACTCTCAGCTAAAATGTTTTCATTTAACGTTTATGAAGCATCAAAAACTGAATATGAGAAACTTACTCATTAAACTGCATATTTCTATTACACATTCAGGACTGGCATAAAGTGTGTCCAGCAGGATGTCATCTAGTAAAATCCCCTTTGCACCTGCTCACAGATATCTGAAATTCCTATAATTCAGGTAGGGTGGAATACCCACCTTCATACCTTCTCAGGCAGAACTAAGATCTACCTGAGATGAAACACAATGGCTCAGGTGAGAACCAGAGTTAAGACAGTGGGAAGAGCATAGTGATGGGAGCCAAAAGTTCTCAATCAAGCACATGATTTACCTCCTATGACCTGTGGAGCCTTTGGCCTGTCACTTGACTTGTGATTCACCTTCTTCATCTGGAAAATGATGATGACAATAATAATGTTCAGGATGAGCATGATGAAGTAGCAAGCATGTGTCCAGTTTGGTGCAAAACGCTGCTGGAAACACCGAATGAGATCATGGGTCTGGAGGTGCTCTGAGACCCTAGAACTTTGGGACTTTCGTTGGTGTTACTAGGTTCACACTGTGGTGTAAATGACTAATTTAATTTTTTTTTCCCTGTGAGTAAATTTGGATAAGAGAAATTGGGAAACTGCACGTGGTGCTAGAAGTGGAAGAAACTAAAGTAGGAGCAAGGGGTGGAAAGACTCAGAGAGGGGAGGCTGAAAGGCACTGCTGAGAGGCTGCTTGGACCAGACTGTTTTGCCAGCTCTGAGAATTCCTTTTGAGTATTACATAATTTTTAAACATAAATTACAGTGATATTACATCACTGTAATAAAAATACTTAGACCGTTCTATCTACTATTATCTACCACTCCATTTCTTTTCTATGTTAGGCTACTTGCATTTTCTAACTAAATAGCCTGTGATAAGAGACACCGATGCCAGGCCAATAAAAGGTAAACAACACTTTGCCAACTGAAAAATAAGATGAGCTACTGGTGACTGCTGCTTCCTGTGAAAACTTCATTAGCAATAAATGAGTTACCAGATGTCACACATCAGATTTGAAATTAAAATATATTCCCAGTAGTTGTGTGCTGTCTGAGCAGAAGCTAAAAATGAACTCTTTCCAAGAGAATTACATAAAATAATGCACCAGTTTTTGCCTTCTGATTGTTTGTTCCTCCTCTAAATGTAAAATAAAATGCACCTCCTGGGTTGTGAAGTGGAAATATAGCATTTCTGCATAGAAGGCTATGTAGGGAAGTGGCACATTACTCATATAGCAGTAACTCCTTAAGGACAGGAGAATTTTTTTAACATCCTGTGCCATACCAAGACCATCATCTCCTCTTGTTTTTAACTTTGCCATTGCAAATTCTCCTTTTCTTACCTTCACATTCAGCATGTGACTTCTGCTTTTATTACCAGCAACAAAACTGTTCGAGTCAGAAACTGTCAAACATGTTGACTCCACTCGTCCCGAATGCTGCTACAACCCTGTTAGTGCTTTTCTTTCTTCAGGAGATACTAAAACTCTCCTCTGGTTCTTCCAGCTAGCTAAGCTGAGACTCTCCTTGTTCTCAAAGTTACAAGTCTCCCATCCAAAAGTAATTGTGGTTAGGGAAGGAACCCCCCAGCAGGAAATAGAAGAATACAATTTCATTTGAGCCAGCAGAAATTTCAGATAAGCCAGTGTGATAGAAATATCTAACACTCTCTAGTTTTTATAAACAAATAATTTTGGCTGAACTTCTTCAGCCCAGTTCCTCTGCAGTTCCAAAATTTTTGCGGTTACTAGTTCCAGCTGAAGATCATGGTCACTTGAAATCATTTGTTTATTTTTTTCTCCTCGGTTAATTTTGGTTCTTATCTCCTGCCAGATAGGTGAAGCTTATAAATCAAATTAAGAGGGTAAAAGTGAATTATCATTCTCAATCCACCTCTTGGAGAAATATTTACATGGAACTTCTCTATACGTAGAAATTCCCTGAAGCATCTAACAGTTTATTTCTGGATCATTAACTACTCATCAGATGCTGGGGATGTGGAAGCTGCTGGCCTTTGCCTTTCACAAGGAAGATGGAACATTTTTGAGATTATTTCTATCAATGGGGAAAATGTCAATTCAATCTTTTCAGCTTCATAACTTTAGCACAAAATGACATACAAGTATTTAAGTTTTTTAATGTACCATTATTTTATACTTCTTTTTGTTTCTGCTGATTAATAGAAAGGACTTATAATAGTGGCTTAATGTTAGCAATAGTAACACTGATCACTTATTATTAATTGGATGCTTACTATATGCCAATTGTTGCATTAATTGCTTTCATTTCTACGAGAGATTTACGAGGGAAGGCATCATTATTCCCATTTCTCAGGTGAAGAAACAGGAATAGAGAGCAGGTCCTTACATTTTTGACATTCTGTAAGTAATGGTTTAAGGCTGTATTATTATTTTTATTTTTTGGTATGGTCATCTCTTCACACTCCAGTCTAGTGCACCTCAATCAGAGTGATTTTGTACTCCAGGGATATTTGGCAATGACTGGAGACATTTTTGATTTTCCCAGTGTGGGAGAGGGAGGTGTGGGGGTATTACTAGCATCTAGCAGGCAGACAAGTGATACTGCTAACCATTTTACAATGCATGAGACAGGCTCCCACACCAAAGAATTATCTAATCCAAAATGTCAATAGTGTTGCTACTGAAAAACCCTGCTCTGGTCCCTACTTTTTGTTCTAACCTTTGATAATTTGTATCTCTCACCTTTTATGGAATACATTAACTGTATACTGAATTTTATTGGAGGCTTTTATTTCATGCATTGTATCTTCCCAGGAAAACTACAGATCCCTCACAAAAGATAACATCCTATTGGGTAACCAAAGTCTAAAGCTGTGTTGGGTGCTTAGTGAGCGCTCTCAAACAGGGAGTTTACTAAATATCTGCTGTGTTAGATCATTCTAGAAATTACCCTCTGTAAGCATTTTTCATAACTTCAGGATTCTGCACAGATAGAGCCAACGAGGGAATTTGAGCTCAGATTCATCATTAGAGTTTCAGGAGATTGATGGATATTGTGGTGGCCCCAAGGTCCGCACTGAAGGGAGGAAGCCACCTAGTCCGGAAGTCAAACCCTGCCCTCTTGTGGTATCACTGCCATAGACACTTCAGGGAATCTGGCAGAGGGTCAAAGGGCATTGATCTGTATCCTTCCGGTCTGAACTGACTGCAATATTTAAGTGTAAATTCAGCTGTACATTCACATTAGGACTGTTCTTCTTTGTGGAACAGTACATTAAATATAACATGTAATCAAGGCTTTCATTAGAAACCAAGTAGAGAGCAGCGAGAAAGAGAGAGGACAAATATACCATACCTAGTTACAAACGTTACTTTCTGGAAGTTTGACAATCAGAGAGTTTCACTTACTTAGCTTGATTCTCTGTTACTTGCCTTCTCTACAAAACTGCTTTTCTGACTAATAAAGGCATGGAGTAGTTTTTGTAAGCAAGGAGAAACAATTCAGCGAAACAGCTTTGTAAGGAGCAACATCAATAGACATCTATGCCCAAAATTTGATGCCTGTGGTATTTTCCCTACAAATGTCTTATAGGCTAGTTCAAGGAGAAAAGTACCATAAAGTTTGAAAGACCAGCTAAATCAGTGGAAATTATACTCTCCCCATTTCCCATTAAGAACTCTATTCTCTTACTATGAAAACACCACTGTTCTTTCTTATCTCAGAGTGCAGGCTTTTCTGTAAACTGATGCCAAATGGGTAACATTTTAGTGAGACATTTGAAGTTGTGATATGCAACTCGGTGGGGGACAAACAAGGTCATTTAAAAGGTCTCTTCATTGAGAACATCAGAGTTTTCAAAAGATGCACACAGCCTTTCCTGGATAATTGGGAGTAAATGAAGAAAAAGCCCATAAACTACAAAAATTAAAAAAACATTCAGACGGAAACACTCAGAATTAAGAGTGAAAAAATATTATGAATGCTGATGCTAAATCTTAATACATAAAACCAAAGGCAATGAGTAAAAGAGCAAAGTAACTTAAGAAGTTGATGAACATAAATCAGTTGACAGCAGGCCAGGCACTCTGGCTCATGCCTGTAATCTCAACACTTTCAGAGGCCAACATGGGCAGATCACAAGGTCAGGAGCTCGAGACCAGCCTGGCCAGCATGGTTAAACCCCGTCTCTACTAAAAATACAAAAATTAGCCAGGCATGGTGGCGTGCACTTGTAATCCCAGCTACTCGGGAGGCTGATGTAGGAGAATCGCTTGAACCCAGGAGGTGGAAGTTGCAGTGAGTTGAGATCACACCACTGCACTCCAGCCTGGGCAACAGAGCGAGACTCCGTCTTAAAAAAAAAAAAAAAATCAGTTGACTGCAGGATTTAGGATTTAGCAAGGGAAAAAATAAACTTAGAACTAGAATTTGGGGATTCTTCTTTGCTTCTCTAGAAATTGAGGTATTGGACAAATCATTAAATCTTCATTGAACTTTGATCTGACAAATGGAAATGATATTAATACTATGAAGCCTCTACCTTGCCCTTGGAAGAGTATTTTAAGATTATGTGTACAAAATAATTTCTTCAAAAGACAGTATATTATACCCATTCGGTAAGAATATGCTAGATACAATAAAAAAACAAGTGTACTAAATAGCTGAAGTGCAAAGCTAATTTATAGACCAAGAGATATATATTCAGCACCTAGAATCTTAAAAAGGACATTAATTTAATTAATGTTAGCAGAGTCTATTATCTGGCTGGCCTCATAGGAAATAAACCAACCTTTGCAGTCTCACAGGTCAGGGTTAAGGACCTGTCTCCGGCCGGGTATGGTGGCTCACGCCTGTAATCCCAGCACTTTGGGAGGCCGAGACGGGTGGATCACTTGAGGTCAAGAGTTTGAGGCCAGTCTGGCCAACATGGTGAAACCCTGTCTCTACTAAAAATACAAAAATTAGCTGGGCATGGTGGCGGATGTCTGTAATCCCAGCTACTTGGGAGGCTGAGGCAGGAGAATTGCTTGAACCTGGTAGGAGGTGAAGGTTGCAGTGAGCCACGATCACGCCACTGCACTCCAGCCTGGGCAACAGAATGAGACTGTCACAAAAACAATACAAAACAAAAAGAACCTGTCTCCATCTCTAACTAACTTGTAACTGTCCAATTTTCTCACCCTCTTTGAGCCTTAGTCTCCTCATCTTTAAAATGGGATAAAAACAGACTCTATGCTGTTAACATAAGGTTTAAATAAAATTTGGGTGGGGGAATTGCCATATATTACATAATAAATATTGTTACTATCATTATAAATATTTTCAATATATATTAATATGTCCTCATACATATACTAAGTAAATTGCTTCATAAAATTTTACTTTACAGATGCAATTTGTTGCATTATTATATATGGCCAAGAAATTGATTAGAATGAGGTTGGAAGCCCTAATAATACAATAATATATAATGATATAATTTGTTATTAATCCCATAAAGCAATTTAAAGAATTACTTTTGGGGAAGAAGTGAAAGAATAAATACATAAAGTACAGATGACTTTAAGTTAACTTTATGATGGAGGAAGAAAACATATCACACTATAGACCTTTGGTTGGTGAATCAAATCTCAACTAATTAAATGACAGAAACTTTTTTCAAAATGCAGGATTCAGAGAAAAATTTTGTTGCCTACAGCTCCCCTAGTATTCATATAAGTCTCTTCTGTGAATTATCTGACTTAACATGTGGTAATTGTTGTTTTTTAATAGGATTTCATGAGTTCACTTTCTAATAATTATACAACACTATGTTGTTTCTGGTAATAACATTTTTGGTATTACTTTATTACTATATAAAATAATGGAAAAACAAATTAGGCTAAGTATTTTTTGTACTCAGTATAGAGCAGGCAGATTTGTGAAGTTCATTAGGACTTTGTGAGAATAACATAATATGCTAATAATTTTGGATATTTTGATATGAAAAATATTCCAATTCAGAGAAAATACATTTTTGGAATCAGTCTATTCCAGTAGCTATAGATGTATAAATAAGTCAATGATCAGCTTAGAACCATTCCCTAAATAAATTACATGGTGTCTTTATATCTTATCAGAAACCAGTGTGTTCTCTTTACATAAAAAGTCATTCTTCAACTTACAGACTTTCGGTTTAGGTTTGGAGGATAGCTTTATCTCCTGTGAGTCAGGAAGTCACAAAAATGTCTGCTATAGAAAGAAATTTATGGGTCGAATTTATTGATTTTCTTCTTCAGAGAAATACAAGAATATATATGTACGCCCTTTGTCCGGTAAACATACACAATTACTATATTATCAAAGATGTTTTGGTTGTCAGGTTATCCAAGTAAAGTCTATTTTAACCTAAAATGTGGTTGAACTACTATTCTCTACAGTCTTTTGTTTTCCTTGTAAGTCAGAGATTCATAGCATTGTATTGTTGTTATGGTCTCTAGACGTTATACTTTCCAGGGTTCACATATTCAAATACATATATAGGCTGGGAGAAATAGGTGAAGTGGACATGGTGGTGAATGGAGGGCCCTCCCCCTTTCTTGGAGGGGGACCAAGGGGTCACTTCTCGGCTATAGTCAATTGTGCCAATTGTAATGAGATGGGGGAAAACAGCTAACTTTAAAATATAAACTTAAAATTTCAAATTTCATGTGAAATATCCTATTTTAAAATGTTTTTTCTCTCTCTCTCTATATATACCCAACACTGTGGAACCTAACAGAACTCTTCTGCAGATTAGATTTAGTTAAAAAGGCTGCCAATTTTGAAACTTAGGATCCAGGCCAACCATCTCATTTTAGAACTAAGAAGAGACTCCAAGCCCCAGAAAGCTGGTGCAGACCCTCGTTCCAATGTTTTAACTAGACTGAAGACTTGAAGTATGTCTCTGTTTATTAGACATTCCCCCTTCCATTCTACATTTAGCAATTCATGGCTGAATAGTTGGAGGTTATGGGAAAACACAGAGATGTGATGAGACGAGGCTACTGTCTACCTTGATCTCACTCAGCCAGCCTGCACAGTCTGCACTGCGTGAGATGAACCTAACCCAGTCTGAGAAAGCTTTCAGAACGGCAGCCTGAACTTCACCCCCACCCCTCATTGTTCTTGCTAGCAACTTATTTTTCCCTTTTCATTTTTCTAGCCTGTGAAGCATACTGTTATGTCTCTTAGAGCTGTTGCTGCTCTAAAGTGCTCCAAAGTGATGTCTCTAGGTGAGTGAATGCAGAACAGAATCCATGATTTGGTTCTTCCTGCATACTATTTTGACATTTACTTGACAAATATTATCTAGTGTTCAAAAGGTCATCAGTAGTGAAAGGAACTGAAGCTACTTCATAGAGCCACACTCATTCAACGGCCCTGGCTATATGACTGGTGAGGAGTTTACATTTTAAAATATTTCAAATAAATACTGAAAATATTTATTTTAAAATAGTTCTCGTGAAGTGTTTCTGAAGTGAACACTGCTACAAGTATGAAATTATCTGTACATTTATGTTTTAAGGCTACATTTGTATTTTCGATACTAATGTATTTTCTAAATACATTCACTGCAGATTTGGGAACACACACACACACACACACACACACACACAAAGTGCATGAAGAGAACATATTGCTACACTGACTGAGGGAGTAACACAGGATTAATCCTGGATGAATATGGAGTGTTTCTGATTAATAGTAACACTTGGCTAGCGCATTCATTGTTTGGGATTCTATCCCGAATAAAACTTCCTGGACAAGCAAGTTGATTTTTCAGATTTATTGAAAAATAGTTTAATTCTCATGAGCATATTTCAAACTCTGTACAAGGACAACATGGACATGTATACTTTGCTTAATTGCTTGGCTGGTTGGAAGAACATAGTTCATGATTTCATACACAGCTCCTTAGATATGAAGCGTTGGGAGCTGCAAAAATGCTGACTTCCTTATTAACTGTATTTCATGTGAAGAGATAACATGTCATGATTTTTAACTAGAGTTTTGGGGTGAGCCAGAAAACAGAGATGGAGAATGGTGGTCTGATGAGGCAAACTCTTGTAACTGACTCAGAAGGTGCCATGTTGAGGACTGCTGATGGCTTGATGGCTACCTCGTGAGGAGGTTCAGTCTAGAGTGGAGTATCAGTGCATGAAGGGAGTGGAATCTGCTCCAGGCCAGCAGGGACCAGAGTGAGATGAGAGAGGGGCTACAGAGTGGCACCCTCCCACCACTTCTTAGAATGAAGGACTTTTTCTGAGAGTTCAGCATTAAGAAAGTATTAAGCATGAAGTATTCAGCTGCTGGGAGGAAACTCAGTGTCCAGGGAAGAACGTTGTGGGGGATGTGAAACAAATGTAGTCTTAGCATCTGAAGTCCCAGTTTAAGTTTTCATCTCAGACATTGTAGTTTTCATCTCTAGAAGTCAATTTCAGTCTTTTTTTAAATAATATCTCCCATGTCTTTAATATGCTCAAATTTCCATCAAGCATTTTGAACATATGAAATAGTCATAATAACCATTTAATGTCATAGTGTAATAATCCTATCATCTGTGTCATTACTGACTGGGTCTGTTTCTATTCATTTTTTTTCTTTTTATGGGTTGTACTTTCTAGGTTCTTTGCATGCCTGGTGATTTTATAATGGATGCTAAACAGTGTGAATTTTACTTTGTTGGATATTGGATGCTTTTGTATTCCTACAAAAATTCTCCATCTGTTTTCTGAAAAGCAGTTGAGTTACTTGCAAATAATTTAATTCTTGCGAGTCTGACTTTTATGGTTTCTTAGGTGGGACCAGAGCAGCAATTAGTCTAGGGCTAAATTTTTCCCATTCCTGAGGCAAGAACCTAATGAGTATGCTACCCTGATGCTCCATGAATTATGAGACTTTCCACTGTGGCTGGTGGAAATAGGAACTATTTTCTAGCTCTTGATGACCTCTGGGGCTTGTTCTCTCTAATATGTTTGGGTGATTATTTACCCACAAGCACTGAAGCACAAGGGGTACCCTTTGCAGATCTCTGGGTTCTCTGTGCAGCTCTCAACTCTCTGGTACTCTGAACTCTAGCCTCCTTGGCCTCTCTGGACTCCCAGCTCCATTTCCTCAACTCAGCAAGGACCCCGAGTTCCACCTGGGTGTACCATCCCTGTATCATGCCTGCAAACTCCCTCCAGGCAGTGGGCTGGGACAGTCCCAGGTCATTTGTTTCCTATCCTCCAGCGATCACTGCCCTTTGTTATCGGATGTCCACTCTCTTGAAAACCAGTTTCATATTTATGTCCAGTTTTTAAAATTGTTTTAGATGGGGAGGTAAATCTAGTCCCTGTTATTCCATCTTGGCTGGAAGCAGAAGTCTCTGGGTTTGAGTTTTGCTGCTACATCTTACATGCTACTTGACTTTGGAAGAACTACTCAGCCTCATCCTCTCTGCCCATTTATGAAGTGGGGATAATACTGCAACAATTAATCGATGGAGTCATATAGGGGAAAACATGTTATAGTCTAGATGGTTAGGCAAAGGAACACTCATACACTGAGAGTGGGCTTTTACCAAAAGAAGTGAAGCTGAATGAACCTACTCTCTCCTGGGCAAGATCACCTGAGCCCTTTTTTCTTGACCACACACACAGGGATAACTACCTTCTTTGTTGCCCTCTAGCCAATTAACGACCTTGCCCTTTTACCTTTCTGAACCTGCTGGCAAAGACCTTATAGGACAAATAGACAACTCACCTCCTCCCAGAACCCATGAGGCAAAAAACAAGCTTATCTGAAATGTTTTGCCAAAGCTATACCTACACAGGATTATAGTACCACCAACAAATTCTGTGTGATTTATAGTAATCAAAAGCTCATTTTTTCTTGTTTACACCTTAATTTAAAATAATCATTTTCACTAAACTGTGAAGTAGAATGAATAAAACTATTAATTGAGAACATCTGCCCACAATTATAAATATATGGAATTCACTTAGTGATAATCAGTACATTAACATTTGAAAAGAAAATGATTTTTTAATGCAAAGATATCTTTCTTCTGACATATTAAAATTCCAACATACTAAAGTGGTAACGTGAGTAAAAAAATAATAAAATCCTATGGCTTTTTTATTGCATGTTTATTTAGGCCAAACCAGTATGAGGCAGCTAGATTAATTACTTTTATATTGTTCAGTACTGTACATAGTTAATTATTTCATCTAAGTTGTGGCTGAGCCAAACCTGTGAATTACTATTCATGCAGGGCAACGATGATAATTTATGTACTCCCTCTATGCTACAGCTTGTTAACATATTATTTTTGATTTGAAACTAGATGTTAAAAGTCTTTTAAAGACTACCCCATGACATAAGTTCTAAAATTACGGATTTGAAAAATAAGGTTGACCACATGCTATGATGGGAAGTTATTTAGATGATAGAATTTTAATAGATTTGGTATGAAAAATACATTCTCCCATGTTTTCCTCTGATCTGTTGACACTTATGCTTTGAGCCTGTGTGTGTGTGTGTGTGTGTGTGT
>NW_012101255.1:4918747-4933600 GCF_000951045.1 Mandrillus leucophaeus
TTATTTTATAAGGCTCTGTTGCAATTTTATAAACTAATACATGAGACTGAGCTTGCCCGGTTAAAGTTATAATAGAGGTGACACTTGCTGGTGGCCTCAACTGCAAGTTGGATACCCCAGGTTTTCACTGCGTTCCATGGTCACCTGGAGATTTTCACTAGAGTAGTCCATTTGGGTCTATCCTCTGCCAGTAGCAGCCCAGGCTATGAGGCTTCCAGAAACTTGAACATGAGGTGTCCCATTTACAGGGTCATCCTGATTAGAAATGACGAAACCTTTCCCTAGCATATGGGCAGGCCTCCTAAAGAACTCCACACTCATATATTCACATGTTTAAGTAGAATGGTTGAAAATATTAGACATAAAAGCTGTAATTTACTGAGTATTGCATAGAGGTTTGGGATTCTGATGCTAGATTTTCATAGATTCTAATTACGCCCGCATTTCACTAAGTGGTTACATTTGTTGCCAGGCAAGGTGTAATACTAGGAAGCTCACTTCTTTTAAAAGGAATTATTGCATAATGTTCCTGCCCTGTAACGCCTCTAAAAGCATAAGGACGTTTAGTGTGGCTTCCCTCTCAGTCTGTCACTTTATTAAAACACAACAATTTCCAAGTGTTATTTGGCAGATCAGCTGGGTTCATTTCAAAGGCTAATATTTAACAGAGGGGAAAATAACTCATCCCAATCCTTTTAAAAATTGTTTTCTATGTATTTGCAGGCAAATTGCCTAGTGTTTTATATAGATCTCAAAGCTAGGATTCAAGAATAATTTTAGTAATGTCTTGCACTGCTTGTCTACATAATCAAAATGATCAATTCTACAGCAGAAGGAAACTAATTCACGGGACAATAATTTGTACTACAGACCACCGTATTTTAAGTAGTTAAGTTTTTCTTCATTTCCTGTTGCATTTCTGCTGATGGCTGGTGGCATATGAATTAACAATTTTCCTCACTGAAATGTGACAGAAAAATATCTGCTTTATTCTATCCTGAACATTCCTCTCAGAGCTGCTGACTCTTCTACTATAATTCAAAATGATGTTAGCTTATACTTGTACCCAGCATCAGTATAAACCTATAATTAAATACTGGCACAGTGCTCATTTATATTTTTTTAAAATGCTGCAATTGTAGCAGTTGATTAAGATCTTAGCCTCTGGTGAATTTGGTGGGTTATTTCTGGGAGAAAATGGTTGGAACCAAGGTGTCAGAATTACTCCCAAATTTGAGTTGCTGGCCCTGGCATTGGTTAGCCATTTGGGAAATTTAGGCTCAGTTTCTGTAAAGAAAATGGAGTCAATAAGATAATTTAGCCTATTTTTTTTTGTTGGATTAAATAAGAAAATGCAGATGGAGTGATTGACACAGTGCCTGACACCAGTAAGTGTCCAATTAATAGAAATTCACTATTATTTTCTCTGATCCTTTCTGTCTTCCTTTATAAAATGGCAACACAATATAAAGGCAACAATTCCAGTTATGTTTAAGTGTTGTGAGCAATAGATAAGAAAGGCCACGTGTGTGAAACAGTACCAGGCACCAGCTGCTCTCCCAACAGTTTCCCCAAAGTTTTTTGCCCTTAAAACTAGATCACATGTTGGGAGAATCTCAAAGATGATTCATTCTTGGATTTGAGATTTATTTTTATTTTTATTTTTTGAATAAGGAGACTGTGCCATTGAGATTAATTCGTCTCTCTCTCTCTCTTTTTTTTTTCCCTCATCTGAATGATGGCTTAACTCTGTGACTCTACCAGACAAAATACTGCATTGAAATAAGAGTCCACCAGGGACAGAAACCATTTTCAGAGCAGTTAAAAAAAATAAGGTTAAGAAACTAATCAAATTCAGAGAACTCGAAGAAAAAAACATAATCTTGCTTAAAATGCAATTTTCAAACCTTTGATTATTCCACTCCTTGTGACTTAGAGATGTTTGTTTTCTCTAAAATGCTGTATAATATCTCTTTTCAGGAGAGAAATCAGTGGCAGAAGGATTTGAAGGAAGTTGTGATGAACTAGGTTGTTTTTTTTTTAAATTAGGAATGAAAACTTCTTGTTTAAGGTTATGTATTGCATATTCTCAAAATGTTCTAGATCCTTCCATGGCTGGTTTTATGGGATGTTAGTAATATAAAAGGTACTGGGAAATAAATTCCTGTATAGTTATAAATAACTGTATTTGTACTAGTTATAAATAAATAACTGTCTTTGTACTATTAACCAGCCTTAGGACCTGAAATTTAACCAGCGTTAGGACCTAAATTCTACTAGATCTTGTTCTCTTTGGATTATATTTCAATTTAAAGAGCCCCACATCTCCGTCAACTCAACACAACCCCATTTCTAGGAGCCTCCTTTTTAGTTCTGTGAGACCAGGGCTTCTATGAGAGAAGTAAGGTTCCCTTGTGGGATAGGGGAGACTAGGAAAGGGAGTATGGCTGAGGAGCTCTGCTGAGGAGGACAAGGGCACTGGTGGAGTGCTCTGAAAAGGGCCTTGCTGAGGACCACCTTACCCCTTCCTAATGTTGCTTAGACCTGCAGATCCCTGAACACAATTCAGCTTAATTTGCGAAAAAGGCATTTTGACAGGATACAGTTTGGGGGTAAGTGCCACTGTTGCATAGTGTTTAAGTATGCAGCTGTGATCTGGGTTAACAAAATTCTGGATTTCCATCAGGGTACTAGTTGTTTGAAAGTTATCCAAGTCACAAACTCGCTAACCGTCAGAGAAATATGAAGATTAAATTAAATTAATTAATACAGTCACAGGTTCTCACTAAATGAAAACTATTTTAACTATTTTTAGCACAAAGCACATGTATATATGAATACAAGGGTAAACTAACTTTCTTATGGTCCAATTTTTCTGATATTAAAATACTTTCTAATGATAGTGTTTAATTACCAATTTACTTAGATTTATAACAATTTGAAATACGCTTGCTAAAATCTTATTTGACTAAAACAGTGACAATAAGCAAGAATAATGGCATTTATTTTTATCAGAAATTGCATTACTTTCAAAGTCCTTTAGGCCACAGAACTTCCCAGCATCGAGCTACTATTGTTTTTCTCAAATAAAGGAAGCTGCATTTTTTTTTTCTCATTCTACTCATGATTATTTCTTATTTCTTACTCTGGGGGATATCTCTAATGGAGGCTGGTGAGGCAGCTACCCATCTGGGGGAGGCATGACATCACAGATGCTTGTCTTTTCCTTGGCTCCCATCTGTTGGAAATAGTAACTAAGTCCTCTGCCTAAGCTGGTAGGAGAGGAGCTGTAGAAAATCAAATTAGCAGGAGAGAAACTATTAGTCTTCAGTTTCTTGTTTCCAACCTGTGAACACAGATTGTTAAATACGCCTATTCCCTAATCCTCATTAGGAAATCTTAAAGAATAGCAGGACATGAAAAAAGCATGGGGATTATGAGAAAATGTTACCACTGAAAAATAACACAAAGTGAGGATAGTTTTCTCTCATTCAGATTATTTGTACATTTTTAGAGTTAGGCTATTTGAAATTTTCCATTAAGTAATTTTATTCCTACTTACATGTGGATGGATGACACACACACAATTCCAAATACATAATTTTATTTAGAATTTTCTTATTAGACTTGAAGATAAAATAATTTAAATGGAAAAATGAGTACATGACATTTTGCATTCAGTGGTATCCCTAGGACTTGTTTGAATACATTGCTGTATTTATCTAAAAGGGCAAAGCTTTTATTAAAAATAATCTAGTGGCAATGTTGTACAGCTCTAACTCTCTACTAAATGAAAAGCTATATTTTCAGGCCCAGAGACACAGGATTACAGGTCAGTGATAGGCAATGCGTATTTGAAGTATACCAAAAGCACCAAATAAGGTAGTTGAGTGTCCAGAAGGAACTGATATAAAATGCAGGTGTTTAATTACTGGAGTCATTGCCACAGTACCAGTCATTGATGACTAAATTATGCACTTGGTTTCTTGCGAAAATCTGCAGTTTTGGGAATATTTCACTACATTTCAGAGCATTTTAAGTATTTAAATCATTTAGCTTTTAAAATTCCACCCATTTCTCCTGTGCTGGCATCCATTCTAAATATGTCTCTAGTTCCTGTCAGTTCATACTCTTCAGTACTTGATTTCACTTTTGTTATCCACTCTTCTCTGTGGTTTCTGAAGACCCTGGCATACTCACTGTGCCTTGACTATGCCAGCATGTTGCTGCCTCAGGGAATTTGCATTTTCTGTACCCTCTGTCTGGAGCGATCTTCTCCCAGATTTCCACATAGCTTCCTTCTTCCTAAAGAGAATTTCCCTAAACACTCTTTTAAACCTGAAGCCTCCCTTCCACTTTCTTTCCATTTTCCATGCCATCCAACATATTATAAATTTTACTTGATTGTTGTCATCTTTATGCACCGGAATGTAAGTTCTATGAGGCCAAGCATTTTTGTCTACCTTGCTCACGACTTTGTGCTCAATGCTGAGAACAGTGTCTGGCATGTAGATGTCCAAAAACGCATATTGACTGAAACACAATAGAATCTGCTGCAAACTGTAGCCCTAAGTAGGAATACCTAGTGTTTAATATCCTCTCTCAAAAGTATTCCTATCCTCATGACATTTCTTTGATATTCCTATTCTAGTGGCAAAGGGAAGAAACTTTAAGGTACCTCACAACTGTTCAATATCTAACTTCTAGGTCATGATAGTTGCAAACTAAAGTGTCATTGGGATTTTGGCAGCTAAATAACTGTGTGAAACACCCAGTATAAGGCATTAAAGAGTGCTAGAATCTGTGACAAATAGGAAGGTTTATATTTTGCTCTACGTAAAACCATTCAGATTTGAAAGAGAAATTTAAAACATAGCCCTGTCTGAACAAAACTTGTCTACCTGTGGTTTCAAAGCCCTTTTTGGCTGCCAGTTGTGGCCAATATGACCACAAGGACATTTTCTAAGTCATATTGGTTTTTTTCCTACCTCCTTTCAAATATATTCTCAGGTTTGGGTATGTGACTGACTCCATATCAGGACAAGAATACTCAGTTGATCAAATCTAATTACATTTGCTTCCCAACTAAATTGTATATCACCTTCCCCTCTTGTGAGCGGAATGGTTCCTCTCGGGTCCTTGGCATCTGATTATTGCAAACCTAATTGATTTGCGACATTTCATTAATAAAGTTAACTAAAACTAATTATACATATTGAGTAAAAGTTTCCTGTGAAATGAATTTTTCTATTTAGCTTAAGGGTTCTTAATTGTTAGACTGAACTGCTGAGGAAGACTGCAGAATTACTTTCTCTTGGGAGACATATATATATATATATTCCCCCCCTCCAACCAATATGGATTGATGGATGGTGATACCATAGAAACCAAAAAAGAAAAAGAAATGATTAAATATGAAAGTTAAAGATACTGAAGCATTGTCCTAAGAAAATAAAACTGCAAAATAGGTCACATAGATCTATTTAAGATGCTAAATTAGGTCTGTTGTATTTGTTACATTATCTTAAGGAGTTTAAAATTCAAATTTTCAAATTTATTCACATTTATTGTTTTATTCATAGTGTAGATTTTTCCTTCAGTTAATTGGTGAATATTGTATTTCTCACTCTTTCAGAGAATATGTTTTGTCTAATTCATCCATCTATTTAAATCTAAATTCTAGCAGAAGTCCAGGGGGAGCCTCCTACTACCTCAGTTGCCTCAAACTCAGCTGATAGACTGTGAGCCAGTATTTTTCACAGGACCATTTCCAGTGTTCCCTCTTTGTTTAGTCATGTATAGATAAACATTCGGTAAGTGAAAGGAAGACTAGCATTCATTAATGGTTCAGTGTTGAATAAAATATGGCTGACCCATTACTGCTATACAATAATTTTGCATATCACATGAGATGCTCTTATGATTAATGATCTGAATTTGCATTGCTTTCACTTTCCCAAAGCAGACTGGATTTCTTGCTTTGCATTGTTAAGGAAGATACTTAGCTGTTTTATCTTCCCACTCTGTTCACTGACCAGGCTGGAGGGACCAGGAGGCAGCAAACTGCCCATCTTAATTTTCCTCTTCGATCTGGGAGTATTACTGAGGCGCAAAGGTGCAAGCTCTAGATCAAAAGACAGCTCTTACCCCTGACTGGTTTCATCTACAGTGGCTCTGTTTTTTTATGGTGTCTATACTGTGTGCAGAAGTATTTTGGCCTTGGCTAGAGGTGGGGAGGAAGAATGCTGCTTTGGATTGGATTTTGGACTTGCAATACCACATTGTTCCTGTTGTCCCAGTTCTCTGGGTGAGTTGAACATTTGTTTAGATTCAGGAAAGGCATTAAGGCCCGGTTTCAGATAAATAATTATTTTCCACTGGGTCTGCACTGTATTATTACATTTCTGAGATATACTAGATCTTTCTGGAATTTAAAAAATGACTCATACATTTAAATCTTAAAAGTCTTAAAAGGAATGACTAATTGAAGGGAAAAGACAACAGCACTCTTGATTCCAGCTAAAAGCTTTTCCTGTCAGCAAAACAGGGCCTCTAAATTTAAAAGCTATTTCTTTGAGTTCTTCCAATTGTTAAAAATATTAACATTGGTTGGGTGCAGTGCAGTGGTTCATGCCTGTAATCTTAGCACTTCGGGAGGCTGAGGCAGGAGGATCACTTGAGGCTGGGGGTTCATGAGCAACCTAGACAATGTAGCAAGATCCCACCTCTGCCAAAAATTAAAAAAATAATTAGCTGGGCATGATGCATGTGCCTGTAGTCCTAGATACTTGGGAGGATGAGATAGGAGGATGGCTTGAGCCCAGGAGTTTAAGCCTGCAGTGAGCTATGATCACGTCACTGCACTCCAGCCTAGAGGACAAAGTGAAACTTTGTCTCAAAAAAATCTGTCTGTCTGTCTATCATCTATCTATCTATCTATCTATCTATCTATCTATCTATCTATCTATCTGTCTATATCTATCTAAATCTAATTTAAATTATTATTTTCTACAGAGTTATGTGCTAAGCACATCTGGCTATATTATTTAAGCAAAGAAAGAATGTTACTGAGAATTGTGTGAATAGTAGGTTATTTGGAGTAAACATGTTTCATAAAGCAAGCTTCATTTCTGTTTATTGGAAAAAAAAAAAAAACCCAGACACAAATGAGTAGCATTTATCTTGCTTTCATTTTCTGTTAGTAAGATTCTGAGATTAATATTTAAAAATTCCAAACTGGTTCCAAACTTATTTATGCTTTCATTGAAAAATGATACTATTAAATGTGTAAAGGAAATATCAGCTGGATATGTATATCCCTTTTTCACAGCTAGTTATATAGCTATTTCAAACCCTTGATGCTTTGATGACTCAAAGACAAATTTGTTTTTAATTTTTTGCCTTGTGTAACACATGATCATTAGTCCAGGAACTAAACGTAATTGAACTGCTAGGTATAAGTGACTGGAAAGTAATTGAGACTCACATTTTATTAATGTTATCACATTAGTGACAAATAGTGACTAAGAACTTTAAGAATATAGCAGGATCATTATATTGATGAAAAATGAAAAACTACTGTTATCTGTGACTGTGTTAGTCTATTCTTGTGTTGCTATAAAGGAATACCTGAAATTGGGTAATTTATAAAGAAAAGAGCTTTAACTGACTCCTGGTTCTGCAGGCTTACAAGGAAGCATGGTGTTAGCTTCTGCTTCTAGTGAGGCCACAGGATGCTTACAATCATGGGGAAGGTGATAGGGAACCAGCATGTCACATAGCGAGAGCAGGAGCAAGAGACAGAGGGGGAGGCATCACAGTTTCAGAGCGACAACTCATTCATTAACATGGGGAGGGCGCCAAGCCATTCATGAGAGATCCGCCCGCAGGATCCAAACACCTCCCACCAGGCCCCACTCCAACACAGGGGATCACATTTCAACATGAGATTTGGAGGGGACAAATATCCAAACCTTATCAGTGACATACAATTTAAATAAAAATAAAGGCTTCTAATATGTATATTTTTATTAAAAAATAAAATAAGAAGTATTCTAGCTCTTACTGTGTTTGACTTTCCAACTGCTTAAAAAATCAATTAATTATGTCTATGCGATGGAGAAATGTTTATCATTATTAGAAAACTCAAGAAAATCTTACAGAATTTTACAGAAGGTAATGAGTAAGGAAGAAAGTATTGGCCTTTAAAAATGATCCTACATCTTTTTTACTTTTGTTTACTTGGAGCTGTCAGCAATGTCAGTAACCAAGCCAATAGCCATATATTTTAGTTCTTAATATAACTGTGGGTACTTCTTTTCATAATTTTAAGAAATCAATAACTGCAACTTTAGAAAAGCACATGAAACATGTAATCCTATATATTTTAATATGCAAACAAACAGGAAAAACAAAAAGTGGTCTGTGAGAGCTGTATATTAGATAATCTAATACCGAGGAAATCGGAATTTCAAAAGTATTAAAAATTTCCCAAATAAGTTTAAAAGAGCAGAAAACTTTCTCACCAAGTGGCCATGAAAGTCTGCTGCATTATTAATAAATGTGTTTACAGCAGTACTGTCCAGTAGTACTTCCTATGATAGAAATGTTCTAAATCTGTGCTGTCCACTAACCACACGTGTCTACTGAGCACTTGAGATGGGGGTAATGCAACAGAGGGGCTGAATTTTTAGTTTTATTTAATTTTAATAAATTTATATTTAAATATAAATAGCCACATATAGTAAATGGCTACCATATTGGATGATGCAGGTCTATAAATTTTAAGCCATTGAATATGGTTCTTTATTTATTCGTTTAAATGTACTAATCAGGTTTTTCCCATTTGTCATGAGTAGATTTCAGCATAATTTTTTTGGTCCTGTAAAACAAGCTCTGAAGTGCTGTTTACACATCACTGGTTTAAATCAATAAGAGATCAGAGTTCTGTAGTTTTAAGTTGGTAAAAGTTTTAAAGGGAGACTGCAAAGTTCAGAAGGTCCTTTTGCGAACACTTTTTGTATTTCAGTATACTGCCCACGGATTGAGATAGGGCCTTGGAGATTATTTTACAGGAAAACCAGGGAAAGGTTGATAATTAATATTAGAACTGGTATAACATCAGTTCTTTGATGAACAAAAAATAGCTTCTTAGAATTAAGTATGTTTTACTTATTCATCTGAAACTTAATGGTTTGAAAAAGTTTAAAATTTCACAGAATGTTTTCTTCCATGTTTTGTTATTCCTAAGTAAAACATCATAATTATTTGGGAAGCTTTGCTACAAATGTGTGAATGTTAGAAACCAAAGACTTCCCAAATACAGTAGAAGGAAGGCTGATTCCAAGAATCATTTCCAGGAAGAATCCCCTGGGTAAGTGTCCTGCTTTTCCTGCTATTGGGCTGATGGGGTATCATGGACAAAACTCCTTCTGTTCAATACTTTTAAGATGTAAAATAAAGTATACTGTCTTTGTGTCATCCTAGGATATGTATCTTAATACACTCTTTCCAGAGTGGATTTTTTGCGGAAAATCTGCACAGTCCAGATTCCCAAGCTTCGCTAGACCTGAAAAAAACAAAATCAGAAAAAACCTCCCAAAACAAAACATCCCTAAAGATATCCATTGACAGAACTCTGTAAAGCATTACTATTTTTATCTCCAAGATTAAAGGCATTCTAAATAGTTTTCTAACACCACCACTGTGGAGTACCTTCCAGAAAATGATTCCTACTTGCTCATCTATTACAGCAAAGAAAAAGCATCACCTCTAATATTTATCTACCCACTCAGCACCTACGTATCTATCCTCTACTTTGATAAAATGGGAGCACAACATATTCAGAATAGGACAAGCTACTCTTCATTTTCCCTGGAGGGGACTAGGAGAAGCCGAGGGCTTGTTCTTTGAACTGAGTTTTTGTAAGGCGGGTGGGGGGAAGTCTTATTAGTTAGGTAAATCCCAGACTCTTGTTATGAAAAGTATCACACAGGTCCAGGTAACAAGAGTTAGATAGACAAAGCAGTCCTGGCTAACCCTGCTGTGCTCCACACCAGGTTGCGAGAGAGTTTAATGCCTTGCCGTGTGACTCATGCTTGTAAAGAGGCTGAGAGGGCACCTCTATCTCCAATTTCATATTGTCTTTTTTCCTATATCTCATAATTGGAGGAAGGTAGAAGTTTGTGAGAATGAAATTCTGAGACATTTGGGTTTTCTGAAGGTGACAAGGTCAACGGTTAAGGTTTATGGTCTTAAGACTTCTGAAAGTGAGCACTGGGGTATCAAAGAACCGAAATGGCCCAGGAAGTAGCTGACAAGAGAGTACAGTCATTTCCCTCCTGGTCCTCTCAAGCCCTACACAGGAAGAACACTGCTCAAAGCAATCACCTGTGGCCACGTGGAGTCCTTGCCAAAGGACTTTCTCGCATGATTCATTATCAGTACATGAATGGAAATACCTTAGTAATTCTGATGTTATTTATGTTTAAAACCATATAAATACATATGCTTTTAATATGTATATTAGAGGGGATGTGGTAAGACTGGGATTTCATTATTTTCTGCTTCCTCTACTTCTTTCACAAGATAATGGTGTGTGTGGGTTCTTGTACTCTCCCCACTGCTAACACATTAGAGAAAACTGCTGACAGGCCCACTGCTGTAGATGTAAGGCATTTACCTGGTGCTGACTTTCTGGGATGGCATCAGTGAGTTATTCAGATAAAAACCCAGCCATTTTAGATCAATTTGTCAAATATCAACCTAAAAAGAAAAAAATGATTAAAGCATTTCACTGAATAGAGTCAAGTTTTTATTTTTTAATTTACAGAGTAAGCTTCAACACTGCATCTTAAGAATGTTTTTGAAGGGAATGAAACCATCTGGTTCACATCAAGAACATATTTTTCCTTATATAGAGCTAGATTGCATTAAGTGGTGGGCACAGGATCTCATCATCTTCCTGCCTGTGGTCAACATCTTCCCCAATGCCCTTGTAGATATACATTAGGCAAAGAGAAAAAGAATGTTTTAGGGTAAAATAGTGCAGTCTCATTCCTAGCCATTTCTATCTATAGACATGGCTACTAAATGTAAGAATATGAAAATAGATTGGATTTTTACTTGTGAATCTATAGCTAAACTTGGTTAAATGATTCTACTACTTAGTATAAAGCTTATGCAAATTTTATTTTACCATAATTTTAACAATACCTTTTTAAAAGATTACCTTTTCTGTTTTCTTTTTCACAGAAGTAATGCTAACGTGTTGTATAAATGTCAAGTTACAGGAGGATGTAAAATAAAAGTAAACATATCCTTACCCTCTATTACTTTTCTCTGCATCTACTTCCCAGAGGTACTACTAATAGTTACCTATGTCTCCTTCTAGGACTTGCATACACATGCATATAAATATGTATAATCATAAAAAATGCATACACATGCATATAAATATGTATATCTATAGTTTTTTCTTTTTGTACATCATAGTGTTTTCTTCTCTGCTTTATTTATTTTACTTATTATGGCTAGCAGATTTTCTACATCAGCATATATAAATCTACCTCATTCATTTTGATGGCTGTACAATATTTCATTCATTGTACTGACACATAGTTTATTTAACCAGTCTGCTATTAATGACCCTTAATCTGTTTTTTCAGTTTTCCTTTTGGCTGCTACAAAAATGTCTCAATAATAATATTTTTATATATATATGCATTTTTGTACTTATATGAATGTATCAGTATAATAAATTCTAAACAGACTGTTGAACCAAATTGTTTGTATATGCTACGTTTTTGATAGATATTTACAAAACGTCCTCTGTTAAGGTTATACCAAGTTGTAATACCAAGAATCTGGATTTTATCAAATCATTTTTTCTTTATCTGATAAGTAAAAGGGCATATCTTTGTTTTGACGTGCATTTCGTTAATTATGAATGAGGTTGAACTTCTTTTCATTTTCTCACTGTTTCCATAGTAATTCTTCTACTAGTTTGCTCAGCCACGGCTCTTGCTCATGTTTCAATTAGGTTGATTATTGCTTCTCACATTAAAGAGCTCATGTTATGATAACGAAACAGGAATTTTACATGTAATGGCTGGCAAAGAGCGTTCCCAGGTTTCTTGTTTAGATTATAACTTTGTTTATGGTACTTTTTACCGTATAAGCATTTATTTTTATGTAGTCAAATTCATCAATATTTTTCATTATATATAGGAGGATTTTTTAAATAACAACTTTTATTTAAAGTTGAAGAGTTATTCAAGAAGATTGTATATAGGTTAATTTTTAGACCAACTTTAGCATATCAACTTTAGCATTTAGGCATACTAACTTTAGCATTGTTATACAGAATAATGTTAGCATTGGAAGGATCTATTAACAAAATAAATTTCCCATAAAATGATTTCTTCTATAAAATATCATGACAGTGTGAAATCTGTGGACTCTTTGTGAGACACTAGTGTACTGTAGAAAAAAAAAAATTACAGAAAGGGTCAGATTTATAGTACCAGTCTCCAGAGAGTTAATAATAGTTGTCTAGTACCTAAAATCTAGAGTGAATTATAAATAAAGTAATAGAAATTCCAAGACAAATAGAAAGTAAAAAATATAAAATCAATAGAGATCCATTATAGAAAATTTTGTAGGTACATACAAAAGAAAGAAAAAAAATCAACCTCAAAAGCTCTTAAGATTTGTTGTATATTCTTCCTAATTTTTCTTATTGACTCCACAGATATGCATGCATTTAAAAAATATGTAAGTGATTTTACTAACAAATCAATCCTAACAAAATTAAATGAATTTCATTAAGATGCCAATAACCCAAGACCTTAATGGCACCTTGACAAGCATCTACCAGGTATACACATACATGGGATCACACTTATGATTCATGTGTTATACACTGCTGTTTTCACTTACTATTATCTTTCCTTGCCACTAAATATTTTAAAATATATAAATTATATATTACATTTTATATTCATATAAAATATATAACAACTGTAATGTTCTATCATATGGCTTAAGTTAATGGAAATTAAAAGGAATGGGAATAATTGTATGTTCTCTCAAAAATCCATTCTGGTAACTCAGTAGATAATAGGCCAGGACATACTCAAGAAATCATTACCCAAGAATCACATCAAATTCTTTTTCATTCATGATAAAGTGGCAGCAATTAACTGTGTAACTGAGGGCTGGGAGACATCATGATACAATGTGTTTTATATGAAGTGACATCATTTGAATGGGAAAGAGAGTTAGATTATTAAAGCTGGGTTAATGGAAAATTCTCATTCTAAGGGCAGGAGCATTTGAATTGACGGCAAGAAGAATTTGAGTTAAAAAGTAAAGTATATGTGCCGATAAAACTGTAAGTGTGAAGGAAAGTATATGTGCTGATAAAGTTGTTAAGTATATGAAATTTACTAGAAAAAATGCTATGCTATGAGATTTTTTCCAACTGTTAAAAAGGAAACCTTGTGCAGATTGCATTCAGCCACAGTCACAAATATTGGGGCTCAGTGAAACCAGGGGGCTCTTAAGGGCTATAGAGGGTGATCGCTGGTACTTTATATTTTATTAGTACTAAGAAACTCTGCCTGCTATGTGTAAGATAGCTTTTGGATATTTCTCCTTCTCTCCAACTTCCACTACTTGTCATGATGGCAGCCTGGATTGATTTTGCCCTAACCCATAACTTACAGATTAGATCTTGTAATGTCAGTGGTACCTGAATATCCACAGTTCTAGATTCAAGCAGCTGGTGAAATTTTATCTCCTACAAATTTTCTCAATACCATTGAAAAAGTGGCTGCTTAGTCCTGTTGGCACAGGTTTCCCCTCAAACATGATCCCAGAGAACTCATACACACCTGTCTTGACCAACATCAATAAGCTCCTGTCAAAACAGGAGATATCTGGACAGATCCAACTGATGGCTCCCAGAGAATCTACCTGCATTAGGTGAAGTAGTTCGGAGACTGAATCGTGTGGGGAGTCACTGGCTTAAAATACATCACCACTTGCTTGAGCATTGACTGGTTAGTAACTATATTCTACCACATTTTTGTAAACCATGCTTGTAGTAAGTAAGCATTTATATTAAAAGCTGAAAAAGTAGTATGTAATTTGAGTTGGAATGCTGAACAGTCTATGTATATGTAGAAAACAGAAAATAACTACTTGTTCAATCCAAGAGAGAGATAATTTACTTTATAGCATGAGAGTACCAAAAGGTAAACAGAAAATTTTGGATTTTTTATGAGGAAAAATAGAGATATCAAAAGTTATTATTGCTATCACTATTATTCGAGACAGGGTCTTTCTTTGTTGCCCAGGCTGGAGTGCAATGGTGTGATCATGGCTCACTGCCGCCTTCACCTCCCAGGCTCAAGCGATCCTCCCAACTCAGCCTCCTGAGTAGTTGAGACTACAGGTCCCAACTACCACATGGTGTGTGCCATCATGCTCAGGTAATTTTTGTTATTTTTTGTAGAGATGGGGGTCTCAGTTTGTTGCCTCAGCTGGTCTCAAACTCCTGGCCTCAAGTGATCCTCCCTCCTTAGCTTCCCTAAGTGCTGGGATTACAGGTGTAAGCCACCACATCTGGGCTCAAAAGTTAATTTTTAAAAGTATGTCATCTACTATTCTTTTTTAAAAAAGCTTTATTGAAGTATAATTGATATACAAAAAGTATGCATATAAAAATATATTTTAGGGCCGGGCGCGGTGGCTCAAGCCTGTAATCCCAGCACTTTGGGAGGCCAAGACGGGCGGATCACGAGGTCAGGAGATGGAGTTAATTTTTAAAAGTATGTCATCTACTATTCT
>NW_012101255.1:4933766-4963989 GCF_000951045.1 Mandrillus leucophaeus
AAAAAAAAAAAAAAAAAAAAAAAAAAAAAAAGTTAAAAGTCAAGAAAACACCTCTTCATAATTATTCTAAAAAAGCCACAAGTACTGTATACTGTGTTTCTTTTCCCTTAATGTGCATCTGAATCACCTGTGGATCTTGCTAAAATGCAGATTCTTATGCAATCAATGGGTCTGGACACTGTCTGAGATTCTGCAGTTCCAACAAACTCTCAGGTAATGCCCATGAGGCTAATATGGAAACGGACACATGAGATGTTTTCCTCCTAATTTGTAATACAATGTGTCTCAAAAGGGGGAATGAGAACCGGGAGAAAAGAAGGTGTGGATGAAATGTACAGATTTCATATGCCCCTTGGGTGATTCCAATATTCTTGTCGTCTTAAGAACCACCGGTTTGATATTTCAACCTTTTATTCTTTTAAATTTTTCTTTCCTTAGTCTTTTCTCCACTTTACCCTTGCCACTGCTGCTGTAGACTGAAATACTGTATTCATGCTTAGCTCTTCGATTAGCCAGACAAAAGCATCAAATTCGTCATTGTGTGTAATAGGATAGTATACCTAAATTAGATTAGAATTATTTATTTCTTAACATTTTTTTTTTTTTAATATAAGGGTCTGAAAATGTATTTAACATTTTCTATAGTTTTAGCCAAAAACAAAGAGGCAAGCAAGTGACTTCGTGGAACACTTAGTAAAAGGAAACAAGGATGCGTTAGGTGCCGTCTATACTTTCAAAGGAGTTATAATCTCACGAGGAGGGGAAAGGAGCAGTGGTTATTACAGAAGTGGCCAGAACCAAACAGTGTGACCACTTTAGACATTCTGTCTGGTCTGAAAGGCAGGACAGAAGGAGGGGCCATTTTTAAATGGCTTCCCACCCTACTAGCATTAGACTATTAGAGACCCATGCCAAAATATGTGCTCAGTTTGACTACTCTATCTCTACGGCAAAGACCATTTTTACACTTTGGCGTGTGTCCTCAGGGCCTAATATTACTCAGATCCATAGTATTTCCTCTGTAAATATCTGCAACTGTTGTTGATATATTTTATAGATATAATTCTTCATTTTCCAAAGTAGATAAGAGAAGCTTTGACTAATATAGAATGAGGAAATAACTAAATAAACGTAGCAAATTGGCAACAACAAATTCTCTTTAAAAGTACACAATCAGGCCGGGTGCCGTGGCTCATGTCTGTAATCCAGCACTTTCGGAAGCCGAGGCAGGGAGATCACTTGAGGTCAGAAGTTTGAGACCAGCCTGGCCAACATGGCGAAACCTCTTCTTTACTAAAAATACAAAAATTAGCTGGGCGTGGTGGCATACACCTGTAATCTCAGCTACTAGGGAGGCTGGGGCAGGCAAATCACTTGAATCTGTGAGGCAGAGGTTGCAGTGAGCTGACATCATGCCACTGCACTCCAGCCTAGGCAACAGAACAAGACTCTGTCTCAAAAAACCAAAAACAACAACAACAACAACAACAAAAGTACACAATCATAAGTGTATTTCTCAATATTCTTATTTCGTAGTTAAGCATACAGAGTACTTAAATCCATTGATCTAAATAAAATTTCTACATTATTTGGTGAAGATGAAGGCATCTATGTGTGTCTAAGTGGATGAGAAATCACATAAAAGTTGACTTAAACTGAAGGGTTATTAATTCTATGATTTTAAGTTTGAAGAACGTCTAGAATTGGGACTTGATATAGGAAGGCACATTGTAATAATAGGAAACAAGGCACACTCATTTTTTTTACCCATTTTCCAAACTTTTAAATGTTAAAAAAATAATTAAACGTGAGACTAACAACACAATAAAAATATTCTTGGTAATAGGAAGGAGACTGATAATCACTGACAGATTGTAGACGTTTGTTTCTACTTAAGACAGAGAACGCACCTATTGAGGAAACAAATATAAACAAAACAGAAACAATTCAAACCCTTCTAAATTAACTATAAGAATAATGTAAAGGAATGTAATCATACAGCATTTACACTACATAATGAATTTTTCTGTTACTTAAATGTTTTGGAAGACAATTTTGATTTTCATATGCAAGAAATTTTTTCGAAGCATCTGCTATGATAAGAAAGAAGAAAAATCAGATAGTAAATATTTTAATGTTAATACAACCACAGCTAGCAGCAATAGTCACTACTCCTTTTATGACTGTTCTAAACATATACTCTGTTTTCTATTTCCAGTTGTCTAATTTGTCACTAATGTAATAACTAGGGCAACATCCGGCAATTTATAGTTCTTTAAATTATAAGACTTTTTTTTTCCTGTGATTAAAATATTGTATTTTAGAGTTTTAATAGGATTATGGTAGTCACTTTCCAATTCAGTGGAATACTACCTTAAGTCATATAGATATTCCTTGATTTAAGATGGCTTTATATATTAAGCTATTAAAAAGTTGATTTTTAGAAGCTAAAGTTCATATTATGAATAAAACAAAATGTAAAGCGATAGATAAATTTAGGATACAAATCGATCAAATTTACTGTTGCTTATCAGAGACCTGAGTATACTGCTTTAACAAGCACCTACGTGAAAAGAAACACAAACCACATAATCCAATGATCTTAGGCAATTTTGAAAAAGAAACATTAAGACTATTTTGAAGAAAAATAATAGCATTTTCCAATCATTACGAGTTGGAAAGCTGATTTGTCAGTTTGCTAGATAACATGGGAGAAAAGTGTTCCTAAGCTAGGCTTGGACACTTGGTCACATTTTGTTGCTCTGGCTCCATATTTGTTTATTGCCACAGCATATCTTCAAAACAGCATTTTACTCTTTACAACACTTGGGCTTACTGCAAACTTCTAAACACCATTCTTAATTTGGTAGCCTACTTGGGAGACTCTTTGGCATTCTCCAGTTACGACCGAGCAGAAAAAGAGCTAGGTAAACTAATAAGCATGGGGCTAGAGGGCAAGAGCTTGCATTAAGCAGTCAAAACACATAAATGTGAGGGGTCACTATTTTTGTCCCTGTAACAAATTCAAAGGCAAAAGCAACTCTCAGTTATCTGCTTGAAAGGACACTGTGGCACTGTGGCAGCACAGAAAAAATGACAGCAGACATGCATCATGCATTTAAACTATGAGTTCTAAATTCCTTCTCAGCTAAGTATTTCACCTGGGCTTTGGGTAAGTAGCAGATTAAACTTTTCTTCCTTAATTTTCCCTCTAGCATAGGGGAAAATGAATCATTAGTATTAATTAGTCGTAATCGAAATAACAACAGCAGTCATAAGTAGCAGCAGGAACAAAAAACCAAAACAAAATTATATACACAAATACACAACTCTGACCCCAAACTAGAAAGAAGGAAAAGAAAAGTGAGAAACCTGAGCAACCCACAAATCTGCCCTTTTTTGAATACTGACCCAGGGTAAGAGAGAGAAAGATTTAAGCTTAGAATGCTGTGGGACAGCAGCGTTGCCGCAGCACCAGTGACTGAAAGACATTTTGCAAATCGCAAGGAAGACAAGTCTTCCATTGGCATCAGTGGAACCGGTGGAAGGAAAACAATTTTCTTCTGAGTTGGATGATGGAACAGTTGATTCAGTTTAAGGTCAAAGAAGAGCAGAACCAGAAATCAAGGTCTCAGGATGGGAACAAAGAACAATGAAGTCAGGGAAAAAAAAGGTGGTGGGGATAGAGAGTGGATAACAGACGTGAAACTAAGAATCACAGAACTTAAGCAAATGTTGAGACCTAGCAATTATGATGGGCAGTTTCTATAACCTAGCCTTAAGCTTAGACTTTTATTTTAAAGCAATAACCAAAAAACAAAAGGAAGGAAGGAATTATATCACTGTAGGGGACCTTATGGGCAGAGACTTGAGGTTCAGAGTTGTGAAATAATGCTCCTACTATCACACAGCAAGTTAAGTGGGAGTCTCCATTTCCCTTCTCCCCATGCTTTCCTGCTCCTACACTGTCAGGAAGGGTGGTGAAGAGGAAGGAGAAGGTACCAGGGCACCCGGGAATACATCACAGCCTGAGGATAGGTTATGCAGGTGGGGCCTTTATAGCTGGGGAGACATCAGACAAGACAAGGGAAGTATAGCAGTTCCTTTCTTAGAGAAGACTTATAAGAGGGTTAAAGCATATGCTATGTGAAATAAACACCTGGAGATCCAAGAACCTCAGGTGGTAACTAACAAGAGAATCATGTTGGGATGCAGCAGCTTCAAGGGGAAGCACAAGTTGCTCAACCAAGTAATAAAATAGATCAATAGGGTGCCAAATTGCTTGCCTCTTACTCTTACTTTATCTTCTCAGAATGACACAGGAAATAAATGTCGCCAAGTCCCAAATTTGATCCCAGGGGAAAGTGAGTACCCAAACTTTCGTTAGGAGAGGGTTGCTGAGTGGGGGGAAGTAAGTTTTTAATACTTAACGAGGCTATTAGTAAACGAAGAGAAGGGGGCCCAGGTGAGCTCAATAGCCAGGTCACAAATGGTTGCCCCAAAAAACAGTGCAGAAGGAGACACTTTGGCGAAGAATTTCTGAGGTCTTCAGGAGACTATAACAGGCTGGCACTGTGGAGATGTTTACCTGGACATTTAACAAAATCGGAGGATGGAGTTGGGTGCCGGGGAGTGGCCCGCCAGAGGCTCTGTTTAGTCCTGTGAAACAGAAGACCTTTTGCTAAAATCCTGTCTCAGTTACACAAATGCATTGGCTAAGGCTGTAGGGATTGGGGTGTGGAGACATCTTGCTTCTCCTTCCTCAGTTTGATCATTCAAAGAGCATCTAGGAACCCTGAGGGTGGGAGAGTTTGGCCCAGGTTGAAGGAAGTCCGGTGTCTAGCACCCACCGCTATAGTTTGCAGGGAGAGAGCTCAGGGGAGGTGAGCAGCGCAGGGACATCGTCTGGGAAGCAGAGAGCGTGGATGGGGACACTCTTAACTTCACCTCAAAAGTAGCACAACTTTTAAACTAACGCCTTGCAGAGTCGTATGGGCTTCCGACTCTGATGATGGCTAAAAGACAAGAGTTAACTAAAAGCCTCAGGAAGAAAGTTTATTGAGTTGCATCTTATTTCTGTAAATTTCTTGCTTACACTCGGAAGAGTTTGGTCAAAATGGATTGAGAATTTCGGGGCACGTGGCAAACAAACCTACCTTGTTCCCTCCCGTTCCAGAAGCCCCTCACCTGATCTGGTGAAGTGTGGCCAGCTCTAGGGGCGGGCGTTGACCAGAACTACGGTCGCTCTTTCCTTGGTCCCAGAGAGCTTCCCAGTATAGAGCCAGCAGTTAGGACACCGTGACATGAAACTTAGCACCCCACCCCTGAAGTCCCCCAAGCGTGCCTGGCGGTCCGCGCGGACTCACCCGCGCCCCAGGCGCTGCGTCACGTCCCGCCGAGGGCCGGCTGCGCTGGTGCGGTCTCCCGCCCGCCGCCTCGGCGTCCCGGCTGTGCGCCCTCACTCGCTGGGTCCGCTCCAGCAGCTCCCCATCGATCACCGCCGCGGCCCGGCGGAGCTGCTAGCGGCGCGCCGGTCCAGACGTCCTGTCACTCGCTGCTGCCTGGGGTCCTGGCTGTCAGGCGCTGGAATCATCGGCGAGGAGGCAGCTCCGAATTTATAGTGAGGGGCGTTGCTGCTTCTTGGGTTCCGGGGACGAGGCTCTGTTTTGCATTCCCTCCTCCTTCGCCCCGCCCCGGGAGACCCTCCCGGCCCAACCTCCTCCCTCCCAGGATACTGACGGCAGCAAGGATGATGCCACAGTCGTCCCCTGTCAACTATCAGATTAGCGTTCACCTGGCCTCGAACCCCGCCTAGCGAGGGGTCATGAGGGGCAGCGAGCTGCGGGTACAGGAGTATCATTTCCTGCGGAGATTCATGTTCTTCAACATTTTTTTTTTTTCCCTGAACTTGGAAAACTTTTAAGGACGAATTAGAGAACTTCTTTCTCTTTCCTATGAGTAACTCGAACTTTGGTAATACTGTTGTGGATCATAGATTACATGGATTAATTCCAGGGTTATGAAATTAAAGGGTGGACACTCATTTCTTCCTATTGGACATGCTACCCAAGTTGCGTTTAAAAAAATGTATTGAAAAAACCCAATAAATATTTAAAGAAGATGTAATATCAATTCTTCACAAACTCTTCCAAAAAATAGAAGAGTAAGGATGATTTCCCAACTCATGCTATGAGGCCAGTATCACCCTGATAACGAAACCAGATAAAGACATCACGAGAAGACTACAGTATTTCTTATGAGTATAGACATCAATATTTCTTATGAGTATGGATAAAAATTCTCAACAAAATGCTGGCTAATTGAATCCAATAACATATGAAAGGGACTATACACCATGGTCAAGTGAGGTTGATGCCAGAAAGTAAGATTAGATTAGTTTACCAAAAATCAATTAATGTTTGATAGGTGAGTAGGGTGACTATGGTTTACAGTAATCTATTGTATATGTCAGAAAATAATTTGAATGTTTCTAGCATAAAGAAAAGACAAATATTTAAGGTGATGGATATCCCAATTGCACTGATTTGATCTTTACAAATTTTATGAATGCATTAAATTATTGCATGTACCTAAAAAATGTACATCTATTGTGTTTCAATAAAAATGAAATTAAAGAAGTAAAAAACAAGAATAAAGGACAAAGCCTACATGGTTGTCTAAAATTTTTTTTAAAAACTATTGGATAAAATTCAACACTTTTTCATGCTAACACTCAACAAACTAGGAATAGAAACTTCCTCAAACCATAAAGTTTATTTATGAAAAACTTAACTAATATCACACATAATATTGAAAAACAACGTTTTTATGTCTAAGATCAGGAACAAGACAATATGTCTAGTCTTCCCATTTCTATTTAACTTTGTACTAAAGGTTCTAGTGAGGGCAACTGGACAAGAAAAAAAGATAAATGGCATCCAGATTAGAAAGAAAGTAAAATAATTTCTATTTGTAGATGACGTGATTTTGTTTTAAAAAGCCCTAAGAAATCAATTAATTAACTATTAGAACTAAGAAACAAGTTGAGCAAGTTTTTAGAATACAAGATCAATATACAAAAATCAGTTGTATTTCTATACACTAGCAATAAACAATCAACAAATGGAATTAAGAAAACAATTCCACTGTTTGCTTCTCACCACTTGCTATGTGGGTCTGTGTCCTCTCCCGCCCGACATGCTGCCATGCCTCAAAAAGTTAAGGAAATCAAGGGCTTTCTGCTTATAGCCAGGCGAAAGGATGCCAGATCTGTCAAAGTCAAGAAAAATAAGGATAATGTGAAGTTTAAAGTTTGATGCAGCAGATACCTTCATACATTAGTCATCACAGACAAAGAGAAGGCAGAGAAACTGAAGCAGTTCTGGTACTCTGGTTTGTTAGAGAAGAAGATGAAATCAGACACACTGATTTGAACTGTGTTAAAAATTTAAAAATTCAAAGATAAAAACAATTTTACTTACTATAGATCAAAAGAGTAAAAATACTAAGAAATGGCCGGGCGCAGTGGCTCACTCCTGTAATCTCAGCACTTTGGGAGGCTGAGGCGGGCGAATCACGAGGTCAGGAATTCGAGACCAGTCTGGCCAACATGGTGAAACCCCGTCTCTACAAAAAATACAGAAAAAAAAAAAAAAAAAAAAAAAAAAATAGCCGGGCGTGGTGGCGCTTGCCTGTAGTCCCAGCTACTCAGGAGGAGGAGGCTGAGGCAGAAGAATCGCTTGAACCCGGGAGGTGGAGGTTGCAGTGAGCTGAGATTGTGCCACTGCACTCCAACCTGGGTGACAGAGTGAGACTCCATTTAAAAAAAAAAAAAAAACCCTAAGAAATAAATTTAACAAAAGGATATAAAACCTGTACTCTGAAAGCAAACAACAACAACAAAATTGTTGAAACAAATTAGACCTAAATAAATGGAATGACATTCCATGTTCTTGGATTGGAAGATTTAATATTGTTACAATGGCATTAATCTTCAAATGATCTACAGGTTAAACAAAATCTCTATCAAAACCCAGCAAGCTTTTATTGCAGACATGAACGGAGTTTTCCTAAAAACATGTGGCAGTGCGAGGGACCCAGAATAGTCAAGACAATTCTGAAAAAGAACAAACTTACCAATTTCAAAATCTACTATAAAATTACAATAAACAAGACAGTGTGGAACTGGCATAGGAATAGATAGAAAGATCAATGGAACAGAATTGTGTCCACAAACTAAACCCTTACATGTATGAGCCACTAATTTTTTTGAAAAGGGTTGAAAAAATGTAGATGGGTAATCTTTTTAACAAATGGTACTGGAATAATTGGCTATCTATATGCAGAAGAATGAAGTTGGACTCCTTATAATACCACACATAAAAATTAAGTCAAAATGGATCATAGACCCAAGCTTAAGAGAAAAATTATAAAACTCTAAATAGAAAACATAGGAGTAAACCTTTGTGACCTTGGGTTATGCAAAGCCATCTTAGATACAACTCCAAAAGCATAAGAAATACAAAAAAAAAAGTAGGTAAATTGGATTTCATCAATGTTAACAGCATCTGTACTTCCAAGGGTATCAAGAAAGTGAAAAGAAAAAGCCAAGAATGTGTGAAGATATTTGCAAATTATGTATCTGATAAGGACTTGTGTTCAGAACATATAAAGATAATAAAACACATATAAAGATAATTTTAAAAACCGTTAAAAATGGGCAAAGGATCTAAATATACATTTCTTTAAAGAAGGTAGACAAGCACATAAAAAACCTCAACATTATTAGCCAGCAGGAAAATGCAACTCAAAGGAACAACTAGATATGATTTTATGCCTACTAGGACAGCTATAATCAAAAAGTCAAATAGTAACAAGTGTTGTCCAGAATGTGGAGAAATTGGATCCCTCATACATTGTTGGTGGGAATATAAAATAGTACAGCCACTTTGGAAAACAGTGGCAATTCTTCAAAATGTTAAGCATAGAGTTACCAGATGGCTCAGCAATTCCATTCCTAGGTATATACTCATGAGAAATGAAAACATAAGTCCACACAAAAATGTAGACATGAAAATTCATATCAGCATTATTCATAATAGCCCCAAAGCAGAAATAAGTCAAAGATCTATCAACTGATGAATAGATAAAATGTGATATCTCCATACCATGAGATATTGTTTGGCAATAAAAGGGAATAAAGTATATGTTACACATGGAAGTACCTTGAAAACCTTGTACTAAGTGAAAGAAGCCAGTCACAAAAGAGAACATATTATATGATTCCATTTATATGAAATATTCAGAAGTGACATAACTGTAGAGAATTTTGGTTGCCTAGGCTGAGAGTGGAGCCGTAGGAAGGAATGGTAGTGTCTGCTAATTGGAAGGTGATAAAAAATTGTACATTTGATTATGGTGATCATTACACAACTTTGAAAACATGCAAAAAATAATTGAACTGTACATCTTTGTTAAAAGACAAACCTAGTCAAATTAAATTTAACAGTGTTTAATTAAGCAAAGAATGATGTGCAAATTGGGTAGCCCCTCAACTGCAATAGGTTCAGAGAGACTCCAGCGCTACCTCGTGGTTGAAAAAGATTTATGGGCAGGAAAAGAAAAGTGATGTACAGAAGACAAAAATGAGGTACAGAAATAGAATTGGTTACAATTTGGCGTTTGCCTTATTTGAACACAGTTTGAACAACTGGCCACTTTAGGTATGCTGAAACTCTGTGATTGGCATAAGAGTAGGTTACAGTCTTTTCAACATACAGTTAGGTTACAGTTCACTACATACTGAAAAATTTTTAGGCCAAATTTAAAATATGTAAATAAGTAGCTTTAGGATAGACTTAATTTAATTCTTTAAATGGGTGATTTATATGTAGATTTATATGTAGATGATATATAAATAAAGCTATTTTAAAAAGGTAAAATATGAAATTTGTGTAGATGAGTAAAGACATTAATGTATGATTTTTGTTTCTTGCTTCTAAGTTTCTGAAGAAAGAAGAGGGGCTCAGTTCCTATCTTTCATGCCCTCCTCTGCAATGGCTAACACCTCTGTGCTAGACAACATTGTGGATCAGGAACATAATATAAATTATTATTAATTAAAACCTATTTTTAAAATAAAGGTTTTTATTTAGCAGCATACCATATGTTGAAATGACTTACATGTTTTGAATTTTCGTAAAATTAAAAATGGCAAATTTACTCAAATCTAATCAAGCATGTAGTAAGCATAGGTTTCTGCAGGGGAACTTTCTCAGAATGCAAACCTGAGGAAGACATGGCTCCTGAGTCCTGAGTGTGGTGGCCCAGGAGGGTCAGCATCCCCTTCTCCACTAGATTGTGCCTCTGCGACAGGGCTCTGTCTTATCAGTTCACTGTATTCCTGGACTAAGAATCCCCACAAATGCAAACAAATTTCTCTGATATAAGACTGACTTTTAGCTCATATGAGAACTCTGTCTTGGAGGAAATGTTATTTGAAATGGGTCCTGAAGGATAGATAGCATTATTTGAACTGAGGAACAAGGAAACAGCCTATGTAAAAGTACCATGGCAACAAAGTGTCATTTGTGTGGGAACAGATTGTTACTGAATTTTTCTAGAGTACATAATTAATAATGACTTATCATTTACTAGATGCTTACCATATACATCAGGCATCTTATTAAGCCCTTCATATCTATTAACCTAATTAATCATTATAGCAAATCTGTATATAGAAGTTACAGATTTTACAGATGAGGAAGGTAAGGTACAGAAATCAAGCTACCCAAGGTTACATGGTTTGTAAGAGGCAGAGACAAGAGTCCAGGTTCTCTGGCATAAAAGGCCACGCATTTGCTATAAGAGGCAGTGGTAGAAAGAGCTAGAAAGATGGATTATCATGAATGCGGAGCTCAGAAGTTTGTAGAGAGGTTTGAACTTAATTTGGTTCTTGAGGAATGGCTGAGGCTTATGAGTGAGGACAGGCATGATGTGTAGGGTGGATTAGAGTGTGGAGATGTTAGAAGTAGGAACACTGTTAAGTGGACCAGGCTAGAGTGAACACACACAAAAAAACCCACGCCAGTGAAATTAGGACGAGAGACAGTGTCAAGACAGAATACAGAGAATTTACAAAAAGAACTGGGGGTTTGGGGTAGGGGTTCATTGAGCTTGTAAGACGCAGCTGATCGGCTTCATCTACTAAAGAACCTTGCACAGATGTCACACTGGCCATATTGGAAGAGAGATGGGCCTCCTTTGGAGAGCATCAAGGTATTTACTTTGTTGTTGATTTTTTTTTCTTGGTGAGAATGCTTGGTTTTTAGTTTAAATGGCTAGAAAAGATATACACAGGTTTTGGTGGCTTTTAAAGATTTGCATTTATATTCAAGACCAGTGTAACCAGAAATTAGATGTGAAAGTCTCCTGTTAGGGAGAGAGCACTGGAATCAAGAGATGATTGGCGTGGTAGGGAACTGACAAGGAGGCAGGGGTGGCTGCAGGAATGAACCTTCCAAGAAGCTTGGCAGTGAAGAGAGGGCATGAAGGAATCAGAAAATAGAGAAAGGGTGAAGCTACAGCAAGATTCTTTGAACTTTTTATAGGATTCTGGCCATTTTTCTTGCCTTTCAGCATTGATGTCCAAGCCTTGTAGTATTCCGTTTTAAATAGACAACACTTTCTTGGACGTGACATCTCCCTTCGTAACGTGCCTGCTAGAAGTCAAGAACCCACAGTGTTAGTGTTTTTTTTGTTTTATGTAACATCTTCCTGTTTATTAAGTTTTCAGTCGTCTCTCCTGGGTTATTTACTTCGCAGATGTTTATTGAGCTTCTTTGTATTTCATGCTATGCTAAGTGATGAGGGAACAGAGATAAAAGTCACTGCTGGTCTGCACTGACAGGAGACTCACAACATCCAACTCTCCTATATGGTGTAAAGCTTGTCCTAGGCATTCATTTATTTCTCTGATCAGTTTTGAAATTGGACTCTTTGTGAGACTTACCTCATACCGTCCAGATATTTGGAACCATTTATCACAAGTCCTTTGTAGAAAAGCCAGAAGTGAGTGACAACCAAAATCTAGAATCTATGATGAAAATAGAAAATGCTCCTCTGAGTATTAAGATTCAGGGGATCTTTATATTTTTGAACCTATTTACTGCTGAAAATTCCTAAGCATAGTTACTTCTATACTAAATTCAAACTTGGTTTTAGAAATAACCATAGTACGCCAGGCACGGTGCCTCATGCCTGTAATCCCAACACTTTGGGAGGTTGAGGCAGGCAGATCACGAGGTCAGGAGATCGAGACCATCTTGACCAACATGGTGAAACCCTGTGTCTACTAAAATCCAAAAAAGTTTAGCTGGTCGTGGTTTTGCACACCTGTAGTCCCAGCTACTCGGTAGGCTGAAGCAGGGGAATCACTTGAACCTAAGAGGCGGAGGTTGCAGTTAACCGAAATCGCGCCACTGCACTCCAGCCTGTATGACAGAGCGAGACTCCATCTCAACTTAAAAAAAAAAAAATTACCACAGTGGAGTTTTGAAGACTGTAAATTTCTTAGAGAGTCAACTGTGTTGGTAAAACTTCTTGAAAGGGCAGGGTTTGATCTCAGAGATATTATATTATCAGAAACAAGCAGATGAGAAGAAAACGATGGTATCATTACTATTGTAATGAATTGGCTGAGTAATGGTATGTTTTAAACCCTGGGCTTTTCTACTGCGGTTACACGTTGGTCCTACACAAAAAGGTGTACCTTAGAATTGTGACTAGAGGCAGGGATTCGAAATTCAACTTTGCTGTTGTTCACGTGGTACACTTAGACAAGTTATCCCTGTGATAATGGATTTTAATATAAAAGGCAATAACGTTCCCTAAACATTTGTCAGGGTTAAGGAAAAGAGTATATGTGAAAGCTTCAGACACTGTCTGGCACATAGTAAGTGCTTAATGGATACTAGCAAGTTTTATTGAGAAGCAGGCAATTTTGCAGCCAGGTCAGGAATATACTGGCTTTTTGATATTTTTTAAAAAGGGATAAAACATCTTGGTATCTTTCTGATTATTTTGTTTCTACTCTCAAAATTATTAAATTTTGACATAATTGCAGTCCTGATGGTATGGACTCAAGTACAGGCTTTTTCTTTCACTCTCTCCCCTCTGTATGTGCCACGTGAGGCAGGATTGGATGGTGCTGTCACTGTGTAGCTGGAAGTGTGAACACGCAGCTCAAGGGAAGCCAGGCTGTTGAAATGCTAGATGAGCAAAGACAGTACCCCAGAACCCCAGTTCTGCTGAGGCCAGGGCTTGGTTGGTATCAGATTCTAGATCACCTACCAAAGGCCCGACTCAAAATATCATTCTGGAAAAAAACTCGACAGGACATGCAAAAGAAATGCAGTGTATAATAAACATGAAAAAAGTTTACTCTTTCTAATAGTGAAAATGTAATTTAAAGTAACAAGGTACAATTACTCATCTATAAAATTGACAAAGATTAAAAAGAAAAGATGATCATACCAGAAGTCAGTTTTTGCAAGAATGTGGGGAAGTTCATACTTTCATGCACACACACACACACGTATATATGTGTGTGTATATATATGTATATACATGCATGTATATATACACACACATATGTATGTATATATACATATACACACATATGTATGTATATATACATATACACATATAAATCCACATACACGTATATGTGTGTGTGTATTTGTAGGATTGTTGCATATCCTCATCAACCAGGAACTTATTCTAAATAATAATAATGGATATGAGCAAAGATTTATATACAAGGATGTTATTTACATTGCCATGTATAATAGCACATAATTGGAAACAAACTTAATATCTCTCAAGTAGAGGGTTGGTTATGATACATCTAGAATGGAACTTAACCACTAAAAGTAATGCAACAGATATTTAAGTATATGGGAAGTGTTCATGATATGAGAATTAGTGAAAAATCAGTTTATAGAACAATATGTAAACTGCTATCCAAATTATGTAAAACGTCACAAAAACACATACACATAGAAAAAGACTGGCTGTCTATTTCCTAAAATCCTTACAGTGGTTATTCCTGAATATAGGTACTATGGCTAATTTGAAATTACATTTTCTTTTTTCTGCTTGGTTATATTGTCTAAATTTTATATAATAATTTTATCACTATAAAAAATAAGCCGAATGAACAAGAGGGCAGGGAACTTAAGACAGATCTGTTTGGAAAGCAAGGACCATTGAGGGGAATTTTTGCTGACAGCTTTTGCTGACACTAAACTTGAAGGCCCAATGGCTTTAACCTTGTAAGTGTGCCTGTATCTGTATTTTAGGGCATTCCTCTGGTTTTGAGTATGCAACTGGTTCTCCCAAATTTTATGTCGTTTCATAAAATTTCAGCTGGTATTTATGTGAGAAAGGGTATTATATGGGTATTATATACATATGTAAATATTCATCATGTTCAGGTTTCTTTCTAAGTGGAGTCCATCATAGTCAAGAGATGCTGAGAGAATCGAGCCAGGCTTTTGAGATGGATACTGTGGCAGACAGCAATGTTAAGCTAGTCTATCACTATGTGTTTTATGGCTTTTTTTTGGTCTCAGAGAAAGCAGAGGGTTAGACTGATCATATTTTATTATTGTATGTAATATTGTATTACAAGCTACTATGTAGCTTACAAATGAATTCATTACACAGCCACTGGAGATTATAAATGGGAACTCATGCAAATGTCTACTTATATTACTTATGATGAAAAAAAGAACATTTTCTATATTTCTGTTGTTTTATTTTTTTCTAAGAATATCATTAAGCTTTATGAATTTAAATTTACAAGGAGAGCTTTATTTTTGATTCCAATTTCCATCACTCTTCCCTGCTTTAAAAATTTTTACCCATACTACTAAATTCTCTCAGAGATACCTTTCACATCTTTTCAATTTTTTTCTTTCATGCTTTTGCCCAGGCTGACCCATCGTTGAGATTATCTTCTAGCTTTTGCTGTTCGAAAAACTTGCCTATCCTCAAAGACTCAGATCAAATGCCAGTTTCCTAATTTTCCTAATCACATCTGCCAGAAGTCACTACTTTCTCCTTTGAACTTATGTCTTGTTTTTGAAAAAAAAATGTAGCATTATTTTAAGGGAAGAAATGTTAACAAGAAATTCAGAGATCTAGGATCCTTTTTCCTTTCTTTCAAGAGGCATCAATGGAGCTTGGTCAAGATATGAAAATTGCCAAAGATACGAAAATATCTTTACATCTAGATATCTCCTGGAACTTAAAATAAGGAATTTCCAATATCCTGTTTTCTAGTTGTGTGAACTTGGGCAAGTTATTTGACACTTCTGTGCTTCAGTTTAATCATCAGTAAAATGTGGGTAGTAATAGCACCTAACTCAATGTGAATGAGGATTAAATGAAGTAAAGCAAATAGAATTGTGCTTGGCTTGTAGTTAGAGATCAATACATGTTAGCCATTTTTATTAACTCCAATAATTCTACATGTGTGTTATCCAAATATTTAAATTCAGTCACTAAGAAATCCTTTTGATAAGATAGGAATCTATCTTACTCAATACACTTTATCAAAATTTATATCCCTGCTTTTAGTAGTTTTACAAGGATATAAAGAGATGAATATGACAAAAACAAACAAAAAACAAACAAACAAAACAAACAGTATTGTTGAACATTCTTTACTGGGGCATGTTTATAATGTTTATAGCCTCACTAGTATAACTGTGTTTTACAGTTCTGTGTATTATAATGAAAGCCTACTTCTTGGGTGATTTAGTTCAATGTCCGTATAGTATACTGTTAGAAATGAATATGTAGGGTGAGTAAACAATGACTTTATCCCTCTTATTTTCTACCTCTTACAGATATAACCTCTTAAAAAACTAAATTATAAACTTCACAGATCATTAATCAGGCAGGATTTCTACTATTTCTTATTACCTTTATTTATAGAAATAGAGAATGAACATTAGCAAGGTTCTGTAAACTTATTAGGGCAGAAGGCTATTTTAAATATTATCCAATAAGCTGGTAGATATGATAAAATTTGTAGAGGATTAGAATGATCTAAAAGGGTAAAATGTATTATTTTAAATTATGTTTTGCTTTAACTATGAGTTAAAATTTTTTTAAATTATGTAAATGTTCATGAGGAAAGAGGAGAAAACTAACAGAAAAAAGCTATTTTTAACATTAGAGATGAAGGCAGATATAGTAAATAAAGATGTATCACTTTTGTATTAAATTAATTTCACTTTCTAAAAAAGGCAAGTTTACTATATTCACCAATAAAAATGTTGATAGATGATAGGAAAAGAATTACAAAATAAAATTCTCAACAGGACAGTTTTTATATTGAGTATTTTAAATTTATGAACATCATTGTTGATAACCATCAAATACATACATAATACTCTGTATAAAGGAACTAATGTACCTAAGAGTTGTACCAATTAGTTAAATATTTAACTTTAAGAGAAGAAAGCTTTATATAATAAATGAAGGTGCTGAATAATGAAGTATCAGGGAAGAAAAAGGGAGATATTTAAGATGATAAACAGTATATATTTTGGCCCATATAAAGGATCAACAGACCTTGAAATTAAACATTTTAGAAAATAGCTGGCATTTGAAAAATTATGTTTGAATTTAACTGACTGAGGAACAATAAGAAAGCCAGGCTGTCCCAATTATACTTATATTTCCATTGTGTCATTACAGGAAAACCCAAATATTTTCCACCGTATTTTTTATTGTGCTTCAGTTTTGGTGGGTGGCCCCTTCTTTATTGTCAAACAAATTAGTCATACAATTATGCTGGCTGTCCTTTACCCACTACAGAGGTCATGATAGCAGACTGTCCACTTGGCCAACACTTCTTTGGCACCCAGCCACCTTGAGAATGCCCCTGTTGCCCAGGGCTCACTCCCGCCTCTGCTGATTGAGCTGCATGATTCCTGATCCAAGCAGAAGGTTCCTCTCTCGTAAGTAAGTGATAGGCATGTATTTCTAGAGAGGAGATGCTTATAGGTGACCTCAGCTCCATTATGTTAGAGACAACCCTTAATGAGTGAAGCTTCCTCTGGCCCATTTAGACAATCTTTAACTTCCCTTTGTAGTCCAAATACTTTTAAAGACTTTGGTTTGAGTTCTTACACATAATCAAATTATCTTTAGAAAAGCAAAACTTGTTTTTCTATAGCCCCTGGATTGCTAATAGCTGTCATCTTTTAGGACTTGATTTATACTAGTTTTCATGCTGGAGGCACTCACAAAGACAGTCATATCTGGCTGGCTTGAAAAGCATGTATTAGCAAGATTTATGCAACTATTTTTTGGGAGGTGGGCTAAGATTATTTAAGTTATATCAGTGGCACTCATATGCACCACTCAGAGTCCAGTGGTGGAGGCATCATGGGATTGGAAGGTATCTTCTGAATAGGAAGGTTTTTAAATAAAATAATGTCTTTTGTAGTATATGAGCCAAAAGTTAATTTTATATAAATGAACCTCACAGGATTATTTTAATTTATGATGCTTTTTCATATGGCTATTGATGTAATTTAAAATAGACAAATACAGGTTCCTTGGGCTGACTCTGCTTGTTCTCACAGTTTCTGTCTGGTTTGTATTCCGTAATCTTTCTACATGAACTCATGCTGCTAGTTGCTCATTAAATTGTTCTTGCCTAAGTACTTCCTGATCAATTCTATTACTATTTGTTCTTATTCTTTCTTCGTATTGATGTTAACTGCTTGGTAATTTCCTGGATCTCCCCTTTGGCACATCTTAAAAATTAGACTACTTATTATTACAATTATTTTCTTGACTCTGCAGCCCATTCATCATTCTCTATTTCTGCATTGTTTATGACTTGAATATCTACAAAATGTAAACATATTATTTTTATAAAACAAATACCTTATCGTGAGGATAATATTCTCAAAGATTTCTTAGCAAAGAGATTTATAGTTCACTAAAATGTACTTTGAACATAGTAAAATAAGAAACAAAATTAGTGGATAAAAAGTAAGCATTAACAGCTAATATGCCTTTTTTGGGAAATCATTTGGCTTTTTCTGAATGAAATAAATGTAAAAGTCATGTTATTAAAATTAATTACTTAAAAATTCAAAAAGCACTACTTTTTATTATTCATCTATGAGCAACATATGTTATCTCTTTAAATATTTTTTATTATTTTATCAAATATTGCTTTTTATTAATTACAGCATAGATCTAACCTGGTTTTTAGCCTTTAATCACAGAAGAGACATAATTCATTAATTAAATAAACTATAATGATTACTGAGTTAATCATGGGACATCAATAAGTCATAGCCCCTGAGTATAAGAAGTTCACAACCCAGTGAAGTAAGAGCAGTAAGAATGTATAATACTGTGTTTAAATAATTAAGATATTCTTACAGAATACAAAGAAGGCCAGAATTAACTCTGACAGCCACAAGTTGAGAAAAGTTTCCATACTAGAGGAGTAAATATTTGAGTCTTGCTTTGAAGGTTAGGGTATTCCAGACAGAGGTCACAGCACATGCAGATGACACTATAAAAGTATACCTTTTCCCATATGGGTAGATGGAAAATGCAACGGTTCTTTGTTTAATATTGGTCTCTTCTGCAGGATTGGAATCTCCCTGTGAGCGGATAACATGCTGATTTTGTTCACTGCCCTAGCAGTCTGGCATAGAGCTTGGCATATAGTAAATAATATTTGTTGAATGAATGAATGCATTGTGAAGAGCTAGGTTCAAGTATATGAACTATATTCTTTCTGTGGGCAGTGTGAGTCATAGAGATGATTAAGCATTGAGTCCTATGATCCCATTTGTTATATAGGAAGATGAAAGGCAATCCTATTGAAAATGTGGAGGATAGATACAAATAGGACCAGACTATGGAAGATAGATGAGTTAGTCATTCCAGAAGCAAAATGAAGTAAACTTACAGTGGTGAATTTGTGGATTATAGCACAAGCTTCTAAAATGTGGTAGAAAGGATTCATGGACTAGTTGGATGTGGAGGGTGAAAGAGAGGCAGAAAGGAAGAGGTCTTTGGGTTAAGAGTTTGGGAAGATAGCAGTACTAAAAACTGAGAACAGGGATTGTTTTTTGAGGAGGAAATTTTATGGGGAAGGATGGGTTTAAATTTGAATGCTCTTAGTTTGTTTTCTTAAAAAGACATCCAGGTAAGGCAAAATCTGGGTTGAATATGTAGCTGTGGAATTCATCAGCATGGAGTTGATGCTTGAGGTTACTGGAGGAAATAAGGTTACCAAGAAGAGTGTAAGGAATAAAGAGAGAACAAAAAAATGAAATGGAACCTTTGGGGGAACACAGACATAGGAAGGGGAGAAGGAGTCAACAGACAAAAGAGGTAATATGGATTCAAACATAAGCTTTGGGACAATACTGTCTTAGGTACTTTGTATATGTTAGATTATTTAATTTTTACAACATCTCAGGGAGGACTTATCAGAGGAGTAGGAACTTTTCCAGGAAATGAATCCCGAAACCTTGACTGGAGGGAGTTTAAGTTTACAGTGGCAAACTTAATCTGTAAAAGACTAGGTAGTAAATGCTTCAGGCTATCCTGTCTCTACAGCAACTAGAGTGTAACTAGGCAACTCTGCTTCTGTAGTACAGAAGCTGTAGACAAGTAAACAGGTACGGCAGGGTTCCAAAAAAACTTAGTTTGTGGACACTGAAATTTCAATCTCATATACTTTTTACATGTTGTAAAATACTATCCTTCTTAGTTTTAAAACTATTTAAAATTGTGAAAACTGTTCTAAGATCACGGGCCATACAAAAACAACGAGTGGGGCTGTGGTTGGCTAATCTGTGGATTAAAGAGAAAGAAGGGTGCAAACTGTAAAATGCAAGCATTTGAGTCCAAATAATATCACTTGAATGTTGCAAGTAGGAGGCAGTTGATAACCTAGCAAAAGTGGTTTCAGTAGAGTGCAGGGGTAGAAACGCCTTTTTATTGTTAGGTTTGGGAATAATTAGGAAGTTGATAGAATAAATGTAGGGATTTAAAAAAGTTTAACAGGAGAGAAAAAGACAAATGTGACAGTTGAAGGGAAAAGTAATGCTCAGGAAGGTTTTTTTGTTTCATTTGTTTGTTTCAGCATGTAGGTGATTTGGCCTTTTATTTTTTATTTTTTTTAATTTTTATTTTTGTAGATAAAAGAGCCATGTGAAAAAGAAGAGAGATTACAGGTTTAGGAGAGAAGAGATCATTGGCAGAACAAGATCCTGTGGAAGGTAGGAGGACATAGGGTTCTGTATTCAGGTGGACAGATTACCTTTGGTTCTCCTTGTCTTTTGATTGAGGTTGGCCTATGCCATCTTGTTCTTTCCTGTGGTCTCTATTCTGAATTGTGCTTCTAAGATAGCTTCTAATATGGCTGAAAGGAACTCAGTTTCATCCTTGAAATAATTCAGTTTGACAGATAAGTCTGGTGTTACTATCAACAATTTACGGATAAAAAAATGAGGATGAAGAGTTCAATATATTCAAAGACACCTAGTTAACAGATGGTAGATTAGTAACCCAGATACTGTAATTCTAGCTCAAATTCCCTTTTTATTGTATTCTTCTTTTTTCCCTACTTCTAAGTTTGTAACATGCAAAAGAGTTTATTTTAAATAAGTTCTGAATTAAATATTCATCTATGTACTTGTATTTAGAGATCTTTTGATTTAAAGGCTATGTTACAGTGGAGTCATATCCCTGTAGTTTTTTATTTCTGAAGTTTGACATCAATGCGTATTGATTTTTTTTAATAATTAGATGGGCTTTTTGGCTTCTAATGGTTAAGATCTCAGGAAAATTGAATTGCAACTCTTGCTATGTCACTGTATTTAGGTAATTCCTCCTCACGTGCACAGAGACCTGCTCAAATGATGTCATTTGAAGGATAATTGTCTTGTCATGATCAGCCCTTTCTAGGGAGTAGGCAAACGGAATATTCCAAGGGTGAAAAAACTTGCCGAGAACCTAGAGATGTTTGTAAATAGTTGAAACATAATGGAGAGGGTTTATTTAATCCATGCTGAGGAAATTTTAATATTAACTGTATCTAAGTTCCATCTCTTTTCCCCTCTATTTTCAAAACTATTGAAGATTGTTGTAGAGATGTAATCTAAAAATAATAAGGGAGTACAAGTAGTAGTGTTTCAAAACTAAATTCTACCTGCAGCTTGAATTCAACTAGAGCTTCCATCTATCCAGAGGGGTTTGGAGACAATGGTACCCAACCTGATGGAGGAGAAGTAATTGTTTCCTTTGTGTCTTGGCCACTCTACCTGCCTACTGCAACAATTACTAAAGGCCTTAAGGCTAGAGCCTTTAGTCTGTGCCAGCAAGGAAAGGCAAGGGGACTCTAGGGAAAGTCGTTTTAAAAAAAACATAAATGAGCATACAAGCGTAACTAATGCATATAGAAACATTTTAGGTTATGAGAAAACTATGTTGGGAAAGGAGTTTGACAGGAGAAGGAAGCCATAGTACAGTTCCAGAACACACTTTGTATAAAACTTGAAAGCAATTTAGAATAAATTGGTGGAAAAGGATGGTATTCAACACGCCAAATTATTAAATATTTCTTACTACCTGTAAGTCACATCTCCGACATGCTTGTTTATTCAAGAAAAAAACAAAGCCAAGATATGGCGGCACTTTTCTAAATGTCAAGGTATAGGAGTCAAAATGTTACATGAAGATGAAATTATTCTGTGAATAAATCATTTCAGAGCTCTAATTAAGACCCTAACTTAATTTCCATTTAATTTCAGTTGGTTTTTTTCCCTCCTGCCCTAGACTCACTCTCTCTCCACAGAGATCCCTGGGGATATCAGTCTCTCATCACTAACTTGACCCCTTACCCTTACATCTCTGAGTCCAAAGTCACCCAGAAGCCAATTATATATGTGTAATTTTGGCACACTGATGCTATTTTGATTGTTATTTAATGATTTTTCTGTACTACAATTCTTTGCTTCTGAGATAAAGCCATGCAGTTATATTTTCTATGCTGTATCTTCTTCTGAAAACAAATGCTTGACACATGTGTTTCTGGAACAAATTGTCTTCCTCAATGGAGATACAGCTAAGATGTCCTTTCCAAAGAGATTACAGAAACAAAATGTTTTGAACTTTCCTTCTAATTTATTGTATCTGGTGAGTGCTGTAATTAAAGATTAGAAACCACAGGAAATTATTTCAAAGCGTAAAGTTCCCTGGAAAGAGATTATCTATTTAATTACCAAGAAGGTTCCTTATTGTAAAATTCAAATTTTTCATATAACAGAAACTCAGGTAATAATTTTAAAAATATTTCATTGTGAAATATGACACAGATATAGAAGAGTACACAAAATAAGCATACATTGTATTGAAAAATTATAAAGCAAACATCCATGTAAAGACCATCCAAGAAAGAAAAAAAATTAATATTGCCAAAGTCTCAGAAGCCCTCCATATGTCAGTTTTCTGTCAAATTCCCCTCCATTCTCCTTAGAAGTTACCATTATTCTAACTTGGATGGTAATCATTTCCTTGTTTTACTTTATAGTTTTTCTGCATATGAATATATTCCAAACAAACTTTGTATATAGAGAACCATACTGTTAATGTATTTGCTTCCATATTACTTCTTTTGGTCAATGTAATGTTGGTAATGTTTTTCCATGTTGCTGTGTATAGTTCTAGGCTGTTCATTTTTATTATGATAGGTTATTTTGTTGAATGAGCATACCTACCTCATGCATTTATTCCATTGTGGAGAAACATTTGGGTTGGAAGGCAGGTATGATCACCACTATACAACCAATGCTCCATGACATTTGGGTTGACATTTTAGATATTACAAATGTTATTGGAATGAATATCCTTGTATATGTGTCCACTTTATACACATTTTTTAAGCGACATTGGGAGTATAGGCTTTAAATTGACCAACTGTGTAGCAGTCACTCTTTTAGGGAATAAATGTTTTTTCTTTCCATTCTGTTGTCACTCAATGAACTCCAAAAAAACACTCTGTTTATATTCTCAATTTCTATCGTAAAGTTAAAGGGTGCTTAGGTATACTGGTATGCTGATTAACCACCATTTGTACTCCAACACCTCCCAAACTATTGTCTATCCTTCCGTGTTCTGCTTTATTTATTCCTTGGCAGGTTAATGACTACTGAGGGTTGTCCTCTGGTTGTGTTTGGCCAATGGGAGATTGGGTTTGGCTTCTAATTCTAGTGCATTTGGCTAACAGGATGCACAGGGAGGATATCTGATGGGAGAGCAGTTGGGGTATTTTTCAATGACTTCCTCCCTGTTTTCTAACTGAGGCTCTGACAGTAGATCCATTGCTTCATGACTCTAGTTCCTTCTGAGAGGTCCATTCTCCATGGATTCAGTTTTTGCTGGATTCCAGGACCACTATTTTTTCTCTTGTCCTTTCAATTCCGAGAGTGGCAATGGCTTTCCAATATTGCTAGTCTCTAAGTACTTACTGTCACTTATTTGTTTCCCTGTTAAAGTCTTCTTTAATTCATTTCAAGTAAATTCTGTTTCTTGATGAGACCCTGACTGATATCTGGTTTTTGAATTTTCTTTAAATAGAAGTTGCAGATGTTTTTTTCAAGTACAATAACTATTCAAATTTTCAGAATGGTTGTCAGATTTGATTTTAGGTTTAAGTAAAAAGGCATTGCTAAAAATGAAAACATCCATCCAAATATAAAAAGAGGTACACAAGACTGGTCAGTGTAATTGAATATTAGGTGGTGTGCATGAAAGTGAATTGAAATATGCATTATACGAATTAATCTAGGATCATAAAATTGAGCCCATATTCCTTGTAAGCAAGCTGGTGACTAGTCAAATAATTCATGATTTTCTAAATCTTGAATGTTCCACAGTTTTTTAGTTTACTCCACTTTTATAAATATGTTTAAAAGGCTCTTCTTCAAGGCCAATGAAACTTCCCCTGCATTTTATCTGACTTTCTCTTGTTCTGGTTTCTGCAGAGAGTGCACCACACCAATAACTGCAATAACAAGGCCAAATAAATACAGAGTCTTCATATCTGAAATAGCCAGGAATTTCAGCATTTCAATTGGCCACAGGTTCTACCCTTTTTTTCAAATTTTTAAGCTTGGAGGAAAAAGTATACACAACCTCTCAGAATTCCTGCTCTACTGAGCTCAGAAAAATGCGTAATTCTAGCGTAGCTTTTATAAGCATTGTTTTTGATGACCCTAAGCTTGGTATGAACTCCTAAATCTACACTGAGGAAACACCTATTTTTGATAAACTATTTTTGTCTTGGGTATTTTGATTTCGTCATAGTCCAGCCCAGATGACTAAAGGATAATTAACAAAGACAGCTTTAGTTTAATTTGATAATAATACAACAAAGTCTCTCCCTGGGACCATTTGTATTACTTCTAAATGTACATACCCATCAAGTATTTAAGCATGAGCATAAACAACCTAAAGTTCACCTATGCAGGGAAGAAAAACAAAAACTAAATATCTGTGTGTTGAATTTACCTTAGAGATACTACTCTTGGATAGATATAGGTAGTGAAAATGTTGTCAAAATATTTATTTGGCTTTCTTTGAAAATGTAAACCTTAATATATATCTAGAATAATATAACAAATCTTAGTCTTGCCATGCTATTTCTAAGGTAATGGGCATTGTGATGTTCACATTTCTCAGAACAATGCCTGACACATAGTAGGTACTCAATAAAAACCATATATTGTTGTTGAGTAAGCCAAATGCTATTCATTCATTGAAGAGATCCATTATAATTCTTCATAATGGCTAAGTATTTATTATCATATAAGCTTCATTTAATATTCTAACAATTCTGTTGCTTTTGGTTTTAGTGTTTTGCATGCAGTATGAAACAGATTGTAAAGACGGACTCCTGTGGAATATGCTGTGTTTGGTGCTAATTCCCAATCAAGATGTGTGTATTGCTTAATAGCCTCTGAAATCTGTATGAAACTAATGTACGGTTAACAATTTTACAACTGTCCTCTCAACACAAAACATAAGGCTTTTAAATAAAGAAAACAGATTTAAATACAATTTGTATCAACACATGGCAGTAACATTTTTACCTGGGGAAATGAAAAAGAATGTAATGGATTTTAATGCATACCACAGTACCAATAGATGCTCAGCATTACTTTGACATTACAGTATCTTTTACATTTTCAAAAATAATTATTTTTGTCTTTTCTAGTTCTACTAACTAGTTGCTTAAAGTTTTTAAATCTATAATTTCTGACAATTTGAAATGAGTCTATTGTGTGTGTTCATACATGTATACACACTCATACATATATACATATTTAATTTATACACATACTTTTTAAAAAGTTACATAATTGCTGACTCTGACATCTTTGCTACTACTCTCTCTTCTGAGCCTTGGTTATATTTTAATTGAATGTGTTCAGTACTTGGAAAAATACAAGTTGGAAACCAGTTAACATCATGGAAAAAAACAGTGCTAAGATGCAATGCCAAAGACAAAAATGGAGTATAAGTAAGGTTGGCAATATAAGGAACAGGTTTAGTAGTACCCAATGTACATTTCCAGATAAATTTATTAATGTTCTTGGGGTGCCTTTGAGCTGTGTAACATGAAAGTGTGGATACAAAAACATTTTGCACAGAATCTGGCACATGGAAAGAGCTCAATGCATTATTAGCAACATGCATCTTCTTTTGGGGGAGGCAAATGCCCCTCATCTATGTGACAGTCTGTAATTCATCAGTACATTATTCAAAGCTTCTTTGTTGTGTAAAATTTGTATAGTTTTCTCTCTTTACTTGTCACAGACTCAGTGAAGCAAATGATTAGTGTCCTAGACTATGGGGCTGTAACTTGGAGGTCCCTTTTATTGCGTACCTGAGGAAATTGAATACCAGAGCAGTTAAATAACTCACTCGATTCACCTGTTACTGACAAAATAGGACCGAAGTCACATCACTTTACTCCTCATCCTGTGCTCCCTTACTCAGCTCATATTCAAATGATGAACTAAGTTGACAAAGAATTATGATAAATCAGAAAATAAACACTGTTTTTTATAATATAGATTATAATTTCCAAACTGACATTCATATGTATTATTAAAGTACAGACATCTTTCACACACAAAGAGGAGGTGAATGTAACAAATAAATTCTGGATATTTTAAAGGAAACTGTGATTTGACAGAAACAGAAGAATTTTTATTATTGCCATACATTTCACAGGTTGATATTTTAACATTTTATAGGAATCAAAGTATATAGACATAAGAATACAGATTAGGAGAAAACTGGGGTTCTTGTCCTGTATTTATCATGTCTCGGCTGTTTGACTTTGGCAAGATTAAGTTCTTTGAGTCGTACCAGTTAGGTTTGAAAATGAATATATTTGTTTCTTGGTTTTGGTGTGAAGATCATGTGATAGTGTTTTGTAAACTGTAAAGCAGTGTATATTGCAAAGTGTTATCATTACATAGTAGAATACAGTAGTTAAGAACAACTCTTGAATTATCCTGTCTGTGTTGTAACATCGTTTCTGCCTCTTATTGGCAAGTTACTTTTTAGGCCTCAATTTCCTCATCTATAAAATGGATAAATTAACCGCACTTTCCTCAGAGTTTTAAATTCATTTAAACTGATTAATTTGAATAAATAACACCACTATATTTTTAACACTACTGATAACATTGAAGTATTTTATGTTATAAAATCAATATGTTTTACATTGCATAATTAATAATATGATGTAATAAGGATAATCATTAAGAAAAAGAAAAAATGTCAAATCATTCTTGAATATTCCATTTATTAAAATGTATAAAAGACTAGTAAAAGTAAGTGGGGAGGAAGTCTATTAAACAAATTCACATGAAATGACCTGAGAATGAACACAGCTAATTAAAAAAGCAGGCTAAGAACTATCTTTACTTAGAATTCTTCTCATGTCTTGGCTCAACTGACCATTATAACCTTATTTGTCTTAATGATAATTCCTCATTTTATTCCCAGCTGTGCACCATGTCCAGAATCATAGAGAAAAAAATTGACTTATTTTGGCCTGAGTTCTGTGTTCAGAGAGTGCAATTACACATATCAAGATTAATAGAATAGTTTTACTTTGGAATGTGAAAGAGAAAGAAATAAGAATCAATAACAAACAGATAAATAGGATAATAGGACTTTAAAACATGGGTACAATTTTAGATCCCTTGGTAAATCTCTCTCTAAAGTGTAACACTGTAAGGTAAGTTTTTTTTTTTTTTTTTTTTTTTTTTTTTTTTTTTTGCAAAAAGCATACTTGAATAGGAAGAAAGAAATTCAATTTGTAGAAAGAGGAAAATATCAGGTTTTTAAATTACAAATAGTCTTTCAGTTGATAGAAACATAGATTAATTTGGGGGAAATTATAAAATTGCTGGGTTATTTTCAGCAATCAGTCATGTAAAATGCTGTCCTAAACACAATGTTAGGAAATTTTTTTTAAATTAAATTCATACTTGACTCATTATGATTCATTAATTTTTAAAAACTACATTGTTGAGCAAACAAGAAGTGACCTGTAGCATACACAATCAGCCCTTATAGAAGAGTATTTATTTGAGAACATTCACAGTGATAGGACACTTGCAGGGGTGTTGCCCTGACACTCTGGGGCAGCACACAGCAATAGAGCAGTATCCTATGCCAATGCAGACTCTTAAGAGAGAGAGCCTTTGGGCTGGGACTTTTAAGCTGAACGATTAGGGAAAGACTAGTTCTTACCCTGCCATGATCAAGCGATGAATGAACATTCCTCAAAGATGGAAAAGGAACTTTACATACTCTTTTCAGTTGCACAAGAGATGGTCATATCACTTTAGAAAGAAACATGACTTGGCTGGGCGCAGTGACTCATGCCTGTAATCCCACCCAGTTTGGGAGGCCGAGGCAGGTGGATCACCTGAGGTCAGGAGTTCGAGACCAGCCTGGCCAACATGGTGAAACCTGCTACTAAAATACAAAAATTTAACCAGGTGTGGTGGCAGGCACCTTTAATCCCAGCTACTTGGGAGGCTGAGGCAGAAGAATCACTTGAACCTGAGAGGTCGAGATTGCAGTGAGCCAAGATGGTGACATTGCACTCCAGCCTGGGCTACAGAGCACGACTCCATCTTAATCAAAGAAGAAAGAAAGAAAAAAGAAAAGAAAAGAAAAGAAAAAAAGAAAGAAAGAAAGAAAGAGAGAAAGAAAGAGAGAAAGAAAGAGAGAAAGAAAGAAAGAAAGAGAGAAAGAAAGAGAGAAAGAAAGAAAGAGGAGTGAGAGAGAGAGAAAGAAAGAAGGAGGGAAGGAAGGAAGGAAGAAGGAAAGAAAGAGAGAGAGAGAGAAAGAAAGAGAAAGAAAGAAAGAAAGAAGGAGGGAAGGAAGGAAGGAAAGAAGGAAAGAAGGAAGGAAAGAGAAAGAAAAGAAAGAAAGAAGCATGACTTTATAGTCTTTATTTGGAAATTAAGTGTGGTTTAAAGGTGTGTATTGGTGCCATGTTGACAAGGGGTGGACTTGGTGGTTTTTATAATATGCTAACTTGGCTAGGCTCAAGTTCATTTAGCAGAATTATCTTCACTGTAAGTTTCCAGTTGGTTGGGCTGCAAGATATTTTTTTCTTTTATTTGAGATTCGGGGGGTGGAAAGAAGCAGCCACCATTTTGTTTTTACGTGCAGAAGGCCAGTGCAGGCGCTACTGGTGAATTAGCATTTTGTTAGGTGCTGATGTGAGACAACAGCCAGGCCAGCAGCATCTCCACCTTCCTATGAACCCTCTTTTATCTTCCTCCACTGCTTGGCCAGGTGTGCACGTGTGTGTTTATTTCCATGATGAAGAGCACCAGTTTTTTTTTTTTTTGCGAGGCACGCACACCAGAAGCAGTAAGAGCCTGATTGAGTTCCAGTCTGTCCTTGTGGGTTCCAGTTTGACCGTGTGAGTTGCAGCTTATCCTTTCTCTTCCACATTTTATATGCTTTGTCCCTTCTTGATCTCTTGCCCTGCAGACTTTAAGCTCCAACATCAGATATGAAGATAACAGTTTTCCAGAAAATTTTATACCAAACCCTGCAATTACATAAGGTCAAATTATGTAATAAATTATATATGTCTCCTAGTGCTTCTGCTTCTCTTATTGAACTCTGATTGATATAGAATTTGGTACCAAGAGTGAGGGATTCTTTGGAAGAATTATAGTCTAAATAGGAGGCAGAGAAATGGTTTGATGGTTGCGGGAGTGAGATGTGGCATGATAACTTAACAAGAATGTTAAGGAGAGTGAGAGATTAGTTTGGGTGAGTACCAGACAAAACTTATTGAAAAGGGTAATATTAAAGCTGTTTCTGAACTATTTATACCTAGATATGTAAGACCAGGGGAGTATAACATTCCAAAAGAGAATATAGTGTTAGTAAAAACACAGAATAGTTTCTTTCTTTCTTTTCTTTCTTTTTCTTTTTTTGAGACGGAGTCTTGCTCCGTCGCCCAGGCTGCAGTGCAGTGGCATGATCTTGGTTCACTGCAACCTCTGCCTCCGGGGTTCAAGTGATTCTCCTGCCTCAGCCTCCTGAGCAGCAGTTTGGGAGGCCGAGGCAGGTGGATCAAGAGGTCAGGAGATCGAGACCATCCTGGCTAACATGGTGAAATCCCATCTCTACTAAAAATACAAGGTTTCTACTTTTTTTCTCATGTTTATGCTATATACCTAGTCATGCAAGCCAGTGGAAGTTATCTTGATTCTTTCTCCTCCCTTATTCTTCACATGTCAATTGTTTATTGTCGTGCAACAAATTATCCCATTAAGCATTTATTTGTCATGAGTTTATGTATCAGTTGGGAGGTACTTCTGATTGTGGTTGAGGTCATTCATACATTTGTCAGCTTTGGGTCAGCTGATCTTAGCCTTTTTTTTTTTTTGAGACGGAGTCTCGCTCTGTCGCCCAGGCTGGAGTGCAGTGGCCGAATCTCAGCTCACTGCAAGCTCCACCTCCCGGGGCAGCTCTTTCCCAAACCAAGTGGGTATCTTAGGGAGGTTGAAAAAGAGAGGAAGATCTTTGCCTTTTTTTTTTTTTTTTTTTT
>NW_012101255.1:4964277-4979204 GCF_000951045.1 Mandrillus leucophaeus
CTGGCTAGTTTTTTTGTAGTTTTTAGTGGAGACGGGTTTTCACCGTGTTAGCCAGGATGGTCTCCATCTCCTGACCTCGTGATCCGCCCGTCTTGGCCTCCCAAAGTGCTGGGATTACAGGCTTGAGCCACCGCCCCCGGCCTTAGCTGGGCTCTCTTAAACGTTTGTAGATTGGTTTGCTTTAAGTTGGTCTGGGATAGCTTCAGATGGGAAAAGCAGGCTCTTTTGTGTGTGCTCTCTCATCCTCCAGCAGGCTAGTGTGGGCTTATTCTCATGGAGGTGGCAGAGTTCCAGAAGAGGAAATGGAAATATTCCAGAGCTTTTAAAATCCTCTGCTTATGCCAAACGTTCTAAAGCCCAATTGGCCAAAGGAAGCTGCATGATCTCTATCAGGGGAAAATAAACCAATAAAATCATAGGTCAAAGGGAGTGGGTATAGGACGACCAAATAATTGGAGCCATGAGTGCACCTAGTTGCTATGCTACATATCCAGTAAGTCGTTAAACCCAATTGATTATACTTTTTCAAATTATTTTGAGTTAATTTGTTTCCCCTGTCACTATCTCAGTTTTATTCCATTCTCATCTTCTGACTAGGCTATCACAATAGCTCCTGTACAGGATGGAATTATGTCCCTACCAAATTCATACTCACCTAGAACCTCAGAAGATAGCCTTATTTGGAAATAGGACCTTCTGTAGATGTCATCACGTTAATTTATACTACATTAGGGTGTACCTTAATCCAACAGCTGATGTCCTTATAAGAAGAGAGAAATTTGAACACAGATGTAGGTAGGAAAATGCCAAATGAAGATGGAAATACACGGGAAGAATGCCATATGAAGAGGAAGCAGAGATTGGAATCATGCATCTGCAAACCAAAGAAAGTCAAAGATTGTTGGCAACCACCACAAGCTAGGAAGAGGCAAAAAGGAGTTTCTCCTAGAGCGTTTATAGAGAGCATAGCACTGATAATTGACTTTGGGCTTCTACCATCCAGAATGGTGAGATAATAAATTTCTGTAAGCCACCTAGTTTGTGGTAATTGGTTATGGCAGCCCTAGGAAATGAATACAGCTCTGAAGCTACCTTCGTTCCCTCAAATTAAATTCCTAGAGTGGATGAAGATCCGTTCTCTGCATTATCTCAAATGGAGCTTTCTACAATGTAAACCTTTTCATGGGACTTTTCTCCTTTAACATTTCCTGAGAGACTTCAGGGTTAACTCTAATATCCTCAGCAGGGAATAGGGAGACCATCATAATTTAATCCTCTGTGAACTTCTCAGCTGCAGCTCTCTCCACTCCAATGAAAACATCCTAAGGCCCAGCCATATCTATATTAATAATTTATCATATGCTCTCACCTCCTAATCAATTTTAAGATCCAGCTCAGGAATCCCTTGCTGATTTTCTTTGATTGTTTAAGATTGACCAGGATCTTTATGCCTTTCTTGTGGAACATTTCATATTGTACTTTAAATATCTAACTATTTTTCTGTTTCCCACACAAGACACTAGGCTTTTTGGCAACTAATATTCCTTGGACATAGTATGAGTTAAATAGGTAATTTTTGTTTGAAGGTACATAAATAGATGGATGGGATTACATAGAAATGAGGCACAGCTTGGCTTGGCCATGGAATAAGAAAGTCTTTTCTGGGAATGATCTTTCTAAATTGTCTCTCTCTTTATTTATTTATTTATTTTTTTGCTATAAGATAAAATTAGTACATAAATTCCCCAATTTTTCCATAAATCTCTAAGAAACTTCAATTTATTCTTGTTTCTTAAAGAAATTCCTTTTCCCCTTTTGAAACTTTAAAAAATGTTGGAACAGAAGTTTTGTAACAGAGTTATACAGTGTTTTTTATTTTTTTTCTTCTTTTTTCATAGTGCTTAGGAGTTAACCAGGCAATGGATAAACATTTTCTTTCACTGGAATATAAGCTTCATGATAGCAGGGATTTTACTTATTTTCTCATTGATGTGTTCCCAGCACATAGAACTGTATCTGGCACGTAATGGTAATGTATATTCAATAACTACTTGTGAAATGATATCTTTGCTTGTGAGACTTTTTTTAATATCTTAATGTGATTGACCTGTCAGCTTTTTAAAAGAGAGATTCAATTCTACTTGTAATATTTTAGGGTTCTTAAAAATCACTTAGTCTACTTTTTATATGTTTAATAGCTTTTTGTGGGCTTTTAACACATTGCCTTGGTTTGACTGCTTTTACTAAATAAAAACCAGCCTGCCATTGGTAGAAATGGACTCACTCTCTTTGTTCTGATAACGTATTGTAAATAATAACATCAGTACATTATTTTAGAAAACAGAGTCTGTATTTCAACAATTTTTCTTCTTTCATTCCTCTAGTGTGGGCATATATATGAGTGTCTGCATGTGTATCTGCATATGTATGTGTGTGTGTGTGTGTGGTAGGGAAGGAGAGACTAATAAAGTGTAGCATCTGAATATGGCAATATTATTTTATAGTTAACTCAATTTTTTCCTAAGTCATCCTGTCACTTTGCTTTGCTGTGTTTAAATTTAGTATTTAATCATGTATACTTGGTTAGCACTTAAAATTTAATGACAAAAAATTGCAAAAGTTCTTTATAGAAATAAGAGTGTTAATATGGCCATCAGTGAAATATATAGTTTCTTTTTTTAAATTACTTAACACATTTTTGTATTTTTGATATATTCTGATTAAAACTAATTCATGCCATTTATTCTCTCCGTGTACTTGCACTATATATTTGGAAACTGGATAAGTGGTGTTTTCTTAGAACTAGGCTATCAGTATGAATAAGTTATCAGTAAAATTAAGCCAACTACAATGCTAGTAATTTACTTAATTTATTCATAATATGCATAAGGTCTTTGAGTTTATGTGTAAAGTTTCAGAGACTTGAAAGATGGATAATTCTCCAGTATACAAATCATTCCTTGTTCTCCAGTAATAAAGCCCTGCCGTCATCTGGCAAAATAAATAGAAAAAAGTCCAGAAATATAGGCCATTTATTAAAAATTTCTCCCTTGTTGGTTTCTTAGGATTCTCTTCTACAGTGCCATCACTCCAGTCATGTAAACCATATGTCACTTCATAAAGAAAAAGAGTGGCTGAAGATACCCAAACTCTTTGTTTTGCTTCATCCATCCATCTATCCATCCATCCATCTTGCCTACTATCTGTCTGTATGTATTTAATAGGTACCTGCTATATGCTAGGCACTGTCCTGGATGTTTCACTACCTTTATCTTATCTAATCTTTACAAAAAACTTATTACCCACCCGTTTTACAGAAAAGAAGGTTGAAGCTCAGAGTGGTCAAATAATTTGTCCAGGGTCCTAGTCTTTAAGTAGTTCATCTGGGATAAAATTCAGATGCTTGACTCTGGACACTACATATAGTTGCCTCTTTTGGTAATTTTCCCCTGGAGTGGAAGGGGTAAAGGAAGGGGAAAAGGAAAGGAAGTCAGCAGGTGATTTAACTAGTTGAGTTTGGCTTAAATATATTTGAGTTAGAGGTTCAGAATTAGAGAGCATGGGGAAAGAAGTGCTTATAGTTTACATTATGCTTTTGCAGGAATTAGAAAAAGTTCCTCCTCTAAGCCAGAACACACAGCTTAGTGAGCACAAAATGCACACTCAATGTAAGCCCTTTCTCACTGCCTTGCCAGGTGCCATTTTGTAGGGTGCAATCCACATCAACATTTGGGGTGGCCCTAAATGGGCGCATCTATCGTGAAGGCTTGGCAGAGGTGAGTGTAGGGAAACAATGTGTTAAACTTCCCATGCAACTGACTCCCACCCAATCCCTGCACTTCCCTGCTTCATTTATAAAAGATTATGAATGTATAGTTAAAAATCTGCTAATTTCCCACATGTTGAGGGCAAGGGAAGTACATAGTTCAGAATCCTCAGCCAGACTTGCAGTGTGCCTATGAACTATCATACTTGTCTGACATCCCAGCAAGACTTCTCCACACCACATTTTCAAGTATCCCATGATATTTTACATCAAATAGGGCTAAGAAAATTCTAACACATAATAAATGGGAAAAAATAATCTATAATCTAAAAATTAATAAAGTATCAACTCTTAGCAGATTAAAAAATATCACATAAGATTAAAATCCCATGTTGTATCCCAAAGTAAATATTGGGATTAAATAGTAAAAGCAAAGTTCATTTTTTGCTCCATAGATGTTACGGAAAGAGAATGTTCAAAAGACTTGAGAATATTGGCAAGTGATTATTGAAGAGCTGAAATATTGACTGTAATCTTTAGAGGCAATGATGAAGTTAGGAGGGATTGGCAGCTCAGAATGAAATGGAGGGGTGTGGCACTGGAGGACCCAGAAGGTTAAGGAACAGAAAAAGAAGTAATTGCGGCAGAAAACTGGCAAGAGAGAAGGCTATGGTGACAATGTGTGATACTCAAATTTAATTTTTGGAGGTGCATATTTAGAGTCCAGGGGTGGCTGAAAGTGAACTGACATATGGATCCCTGACAATGAGAAGACCAAGGAAGGAGGTCAAGGTGTTGGACAGTTTGGGTGGATGTTGATATCCCCCAGGACGATATCAGATCTCATGGTAGAGAGGAAATGCAATGAGAAGGTGCTACCGGTTTCCAAGAGAAATGGCAATGTGGAGGATATTGCCAAGACAGTGAAAACCTCAAAGAGGCAGACGCTTACTACACAAGTTAGGGAGGGATGCAGAGGTCTTCAAGTGGCACTGGGAAGTGATCTGACACCATCTCCCCTGGGAAGACAGGGAACGAGGTGTACCATGAGAAAATCCTGTTTCCACATGAGAACATGAGAAATATTCAGTCAAGATGCTGAGGACACGGGAAAATTTACTTAATGTGGATTCCACAGGGGTTCCAGAGGGCACAGCGGAGAGATCTGAGAGGAAGAGTAAATCTGTAGGGGTGTAGATGAGGAGGTGCAAGCCCAGAGCAGCATGGGGATTAGCATAGGAAAGATGTGAGATATAAGGGCTTTCGCTGATCATACTTTCCCATACAAGTATTCCAAGCAGTCTCCTGCTGTCTGGTGAGAGGAGAGAAGGACCAGGCTTCTCAGAAGAAGTCAGCTGCTCCTGTGATTAACCTGTTTCCTAGAAACTCTTGGTAGAGGGGATCAAACTGGTCCCTGTTAATTGCTGCTCTTCTATCTAGCGACTAAAGTGTTTTAAGTTTGGTACTAAGATTTGCACTTTTTACTTGAGAATACTGTGGAAAATAAAGCAAGTTACATGAAAGACAAAGTAGTTAATGCCAGGCCTTTTCATTTCTAAGAATGAATTTCAACTATGTGTGTTATTGCTTAGAAAGGCAAATCAACTTTTTAGATTAATAGTGCACTAGAGATAAATCCTATGAATTAAAAAAAGCACAAGGGCATTGAGAGGGGAGTAATTTTCTTTCCTGGGAACTTCTAATTCCAGGGTGGCAGAACTGAACATGTGTGAGTCAGAGATGATGGGAAGGAAGGGTAGGCATGTGAAGCTGGTATTAAAATTTAGACAAGAGGAGTGAGTACCTCTGGATGGGCAGGGATAAATGAAAGCGTTTGCCTGGGAGTTTCTTCCTGAGTTGTCTGAACTGGGGAGGAGTTGTGGAGGAGCTGAGCTGCCAGTTCTGTTGATTGGATGTAGACTATATGGGAATGAAAAGTTTTCTGAAACACCAATCTCTTGCCCACAGAGAACTTTGTAACTCAGACCATAAGAGACAAGGGAGGTGGGCATTCTGTTTTTGTCCTAGGTCACTCAGTGGAGAAGGAGAAATGCATTGTGTAAGGAAAAGGTGTGTGGTACTACTCAGGTGGAGGTCATGTGGAGGATATAAGCCAAGTGAGATGGTTGGCAACCAGATTCTGAACCTAGCCAAAGGGTCGGAGCTTCTTTGTTGAACTTTATAAAGAAGATACCTTCTTTATAAAGGTGGCAAAACAGTGTGGTTGCTTATACACCTATCGAGCTGGGCCTATTAGGTCTGATTAACATGATTCATTAATATAGTGGACCAAAGTGATATTCTGCAGGCTGATTAAATCAAACAAGTCCCTTTGGACCATATTATGACAGAGAGCAGGGTAATTAACATATATCTAGGGCAAAACTGTGAATTTGCACTGCTGTCCATTCCAAACAGATGCAAACTACTTCTAATTCTCTTTTCCAACAGGTATGGAAAAAGGCTTTTGCCATATCAGCAGCTAGATATCATGTACCTGAGGCTGTGTTTGAAGTTACTATTTGGTTAGGTTTATGGTAGTCCACTGTCATTTGCCATAAAATATCTAGTTTTCTCAAAACCAAATGGGTGAATTAGATGGTGATATTATGGGGAATGCAATCCCTGTATCTTTTAAATCCTTGAAGTTTGCACTACTCTCTGCCATTCTTCTGAGTTGTAATGATTTTTTTTGATTAACTATGTTGGTAGAGTAGAAAGGTAGTCTCAGAGGCTTCCACTTGCTGTACCTTACTATAATAACTCTTATTTTATTTATCAAAATACCAATGTGAGGACTCTACCAATGCTTAGTATATCCATTACAGTTATTTATGTGGAAAGTGAGGAAATGATCACAAGATGAATCCTAGGACTCTCTATGAAGCAGACATGAACTAGAACCCTAATTGCTACTTGACACATATATATCTCTGCTTTAACAGCGGGACCATAATAGTGTTTTAGGTGCCTGAGTTAGCATTAACTGGTGCCCCATATCCAACAGGGTATTCCCCTTTCCTTAGTGTAAGTTTGCCTGAGTAAATGGCTGTAATTTCCTTTGGGGGAGGACTTAGAGAATCACTGCTACACACATTTGTCATGGCACTGCAGGGTCCTTTCTTCTGGGATATCTTAGCTTCTCTTTTAATAAACGGGTTCTATGTTTGTGAATTTGCAAATATATGTATTAGTCATCTAATACATGATGCTAATGCTCTAAATGTTGTTTTTCAAGTTTAAAAAATGGACAGTAACCAGCATGTGCTGACAAATACAAAAATTGGAAATATGGATTTTTTCTAGAGGAAAAAACAGTTTTTTGAGGTGGTATAAGACCAGTAGTTCTTGCCCTCAAGGAGATCACAACTCAATTATGGAATCAATATCTACATATATGGCAAGGTTACTGAAGTGTGTTAAACACACTGCCAATTACAGTTCATTATAAAATAATTTTCTGCACATTTTTGAACTCACCCAACATTTTTATGGTCAGAGAAATGAGAATTTAGAAGTCTGCTTGTACAAGATTAATGCTGTTTCTAGCACTGTATTCCACCTATGAAACTAGAATCCTCTGCAGCTTCAACTCTTCTGATAAAATACAAATTATTTACTCCTTCAATATAAGAAGTTCTAATTAGAAGAGAAACATATAATCACTTTTAAGGAATTGCAATAAAGGCCAAATGCATATAACTCCTGAAAATCAATGGATTAAAAATGAGGAAATAAAGAACAAACTTCTTCTGTTATCAAGTAAATATTATATAATCAGAAAGGAAAACCCCATGGAAATATAAACTACATATTCTCTAAAGATTACAGATATGCTTCCCTAATATTAGTCATATCTTTTTTGGTTCCCAGGAGATGTTATTTCCAGAGAAATATCTAGAGGAATCTACAGGAGGTAGTTTTCATTTGGTTCAAATGATGCACCAGGGATTTCTTAAATCTAAAATTAAATAGATTAAATTTACTTTTATGTACAGTCTCTTCAAATAACTTTCTTTAAAGACATCATTCTCTTAAATAAAGATTCTTGTCTCACCTAAAGTTCTCTCTTAATTACAAAAGGCCAAGTAAAATGCTTTCAAAGAGAAAAGTTTTCTTAGTTTTTATGATCAATTTGTAAAAAAAGAAACCTGGTATTTTTCAATTGTGCTCCTTTTTCTTTTATAGATTTTACAATTGATTAGATACCTCATTAGTATTTATGTAACAAATACAAATAAGCATGTATAGAGGTAGTAAGTTTCCTTTTGAAACAAGGGACATTAGAGAATATTTCATGTTTTCATCCTCGAATTTACATGTATGTAAAAAAATGGTTTAGCTAAACAAAACTTTAGCTAAAGAATTAATACTTAAAAAATATGTAATTCCTAAAAATAACTTCCTTAAATGATAGCAAGAATAGGATGTTAAAAAATGTTCAATAATATAGAAATAGCTGTAATATTCCTCGCTCTGTCACACCTGAGAAATGCTCATGTTAATGTTGTTCCCTCTGCCAGATCCTTTTCCATATACCTCTTTTTGCTCATTAATTCCTATAAATGCCTACATTCTTTAAACCCAATTCAATTGCCATATCATCCACGAAGGCTTCCCTGATGTCCACAGAGGGCGGACTTCCCTCCATTGTGTCCCTGACATGATGACTTGTGTCTTTTTCCACCAGATCATGAGCTCTGGACCCTCAGGGACCATATGCCTAGTTAAGCACCTTTCACAGGATTCTGCCAACAAGAGAGGAATTTTAAACTTTATTGCACTTTGTTTAATGACATTTATGTTTTAAATAGCTCTTAAAGATTATTTTTGAAGCTGAGCAAATACTGCTCATCACAGGATAGAGGCATTTGGAATATAAGTATGACTTAAAATATACTGACCACCAATCAGAAAGGATATAGAAGCTAAATAAAATACCACAAGCCTCCTCATGATTTGTTTTCCCTTTGAGAATTATTCTCTGTGAAATTTAGTAAGCAAAGAGCTCTGTTTGTTTTTCCCTAAGCTGTGTTTATGAAATGCTGTGTTTAACAGATATTTTTCTGAGTTTGATAAATTCTGTACAAGTTCATGCATTTACACACAAAACACTTGGCCCTCGTTTCATTTCAGTCTTCTTCTAATCAACTTAAATGTACCATCAGCCTCCATCTCACATATTTCAATATTCATTCCACTCCTTCAACCACCTCTTCCCCTCAAATAACCCTCAGAGAAAGAGCAATTATTTGAGAAAATGAAATCAAGTAAATAAGCTCTATTAAACTAGAAACCAAGTAGCCAGCCATATTAAAGATATCCAAGGTTTGTGTGTCTGGGTGGAACAACAATAAATATTTATTTTGATGCTTCTTTTTATGAGCATTTCAAGGCCCATCTGTGGTATTAATGGCTTATCAAGCAAACCTATGCATTAAGAGAAACTGTTTTCATTTAGATAAATGAAAGCAGAGGCAAAGGAAAATGATGCAAGGTTCACCTTGTAAAAGTCGCAAATTAGATACAAAGCACTGCCACAGGCAAATTTGAATTCAATAGAATAAAGTTGGCAGCCATGAACATCAGGTAATAGGCTTATCAAATGAGGTTTTGTATTTTTTTATAATGTACATTTTACGGGGACCAGTGTAAAACTGGAGGTAGAATAAAATATAATTTTAAAAGAAAATTTCAGTGAGTGATTCTTTTTCTAAGTTGAAAAACAACCTGTCTCAAATTTGCACCAAATGAAAGGCCCAGAGAAGTTTGTAAATGAGCTCCCTCACCTCTTAATGCCTTATGATTCTACCCACAGAATCTCATCTTCTACTCCCATGTACCATACCAGCCTCCAAGCCTGCCTCAAGACAGGAATATTTGGCATAAAGTACAGTATTGAAAAAAAAAAGGATGAAAAATCTGGGTCAGCACTTATGATATAAAACCACATAGATTCGGTTTAAAAATACCTATAATTTTGGTCATGAACATTATTTTATAAGTGCATTTATACAATTAATAAGTGCATTTATTCAACATTCTATGTGCCAGAGTCTATTCTAGGTGGTTTTATGAATATTAACTCATTTAATCTTCCCAAATTTCTGAAAAACAATAGACCATGTCCTTTAAAACAAAATTCATTTATATTAAAATATAAATACTACATGCAATAAAGGTCTTATGTTGAGCCATATGTTGAACCAAAGGTCTTACATTGAAGTGTTGAAACTTAAAATTGGGACTTGTTCCCTACATCAGGATCTCTGTTTCCTTTGAACTTCTGCCAAATTATTAACCTATAGAAGTGCACGTGTTTTCCTTGCTTTATTTGCAAGCTTGCATTGCTGTTATTCTAGAGCAATTAGCAGCACACACCAGGATTCCTCTCTTTCATTGCTGTCACCATCTTCCAATGGTTAACAGACTCTTAGTTTCTAATCCTCCATGAATCAGAATAATTTAAAATAAACAAAATCCTAATGAGATAGGAACATACAGTCGTAAATCATCTTTTATGTATCACGACTCTGTTAGAAGCTTTAGAGAGTAGAAATATGACAAATGTGTGTGTTGTAAGGTTGACATATTTATAAACCGAGAATCCTAAAATATTGTGACATATGCAAAAGTGGAATTATGTACAAACTAGGAAAGTACATGGCAGGAATGGAGACTGTTGGCAGAGTAATGCTTCACAGAAGCTTAGGAGCTGGGTTTTTAAGCATTAGTAAGAGTCAGTGAAGGAAAAAGAGCCAGAAAGGAGAGAAAACAGGTAGAGAAAATTAAGAATTATGAAGGATCAGCATGTGCAGACACATGAAGGCATGAAACTGTCTGGTGGAGCTGGGAAATTGCACATAGGTTGTTATTACTGGAGCATAAAGTATAATAGGTGGAGAAATGTACTCATTGGTATAATCATTGCTACTGTCATAAATACATCTTCAAATTTCAGTGACTTAACAGAGCATAAATTTATTTCTTATTCATGTAAAAGACCAGTGATAATGTTCCTGACTGGTGAGTGCCAGTCTTCTACACCATGTAGTGATTCAAGGATCCATGTTTCTTCCACTTTGTGGTTCCGTCGTTCTCTAAGACTTTGTCTCCTTGGTATCCAGCTGGCAAAAGAGGAAAGTGGGGGTGAGAAGGCTCTTCTGTTTAAATTGTATTAGCACAGGAGCAACACATCTCACTTCTGTTGATAGTCCACCAGCAAGAACTAGTCACATCGACCATTCTTAAATGCAAGAAAAGTCAGGAAATGTAGACCCTAGCTGACAATCACTTCTCAATAACCACTTATATTTTGGAAGGAAGAAGCACCAAGTTTGGGGATCAGCTAGCTGTCTCAGACATGGGGAACTACTTGTTCCTTTACTCATGCTGACTTCTCACTGATAAGTTTAACTAAAGTCTGAAATTAGAGCAGAGGAAATGAATGGAACTGTTGGCTGATAGAGGTAGCATGGATACTAGAAAGATTGTTATCCTTTTCACCCTTCTTGAAGCTCCTGATTTTTCCAGAGCAAGTATGGTTCTATCAAAGAAACGGTGGCTTGAGAAGGTACACAAATGCGGCCTCTTGGAAAGGGGAGATATGGCTACTGGGGGAACAAGGATAGGATGTTTGAATAAATTGAGTCCTCATTTAGTTGAGACTTCGAATAATTAATGTTCATTTTACTATTTCACTGATGGAGAGCTCATGTTATTTTGTTTAGGATCAGTGTTTATTGTGAAATCATCTGTTCCACGATGATGACTTCAAGAATTTTAGACTGTAAAGCAAATGTTTAAACTTTCAGATTATATGAAAAACTTCAATTATTTATGCATTGACTTACTTGTTTATTTAACAGTATTTTCTAAGCACTCATATGCCAGGTGCTTGAAGAGAAACAAAGCTGTAAGTATATCTCTGGGTGGTTGGGTGGGGTTTAGAAGAGTAGTTCTCAACTTTTTTTTGATACCAACACTTCTAAGGATTGACACATATTCACTGTGGAATTAATTTTCAACCTGCAAGATGTGCTGTTCTCTCCCATCCACCGTTGCCGGGGGGATCAATGCCAAATCTCCAGTGAGGATCCTCTATATTTGCACCTTGACAAAGTACTATAGGTGATACAATATGATGTCCTTTGGCAGGTCATGTTTCCATTTTGTGTCCCACTGATAATTACTGATTCTGACATTCAGCTACCGCTTCAATATGGCTGAATGCATTCCATGTGAGTAAGCCAGAGATTTCAGTGGATAGAATACAGGGGCTCTAGGAAGGAGAAAATGCAATAGGAGATATTCAGAATGTTGTAAGAGAGACAGCCATATCTCATTAAAAAATTGTTTTAAAAATACCATATACTGATTCTAGCTAAACCATCCAGCTGTATAGCTACCTAATTACTAAAGATCGCTTTTTGCCAGGTATATCTATGTGGATATTTTCGTACCTGAAATCAAAAAGAAAAAAAAAAGGTAATCATGTGCAAATTCAAGATTAAAAATACAAGGAGAAAGTTTCAGAACTTAACGTTTTTATGCAGTTTGACGATGTTAATGTGCTTGAGCCACTGTTGAATAAAAAGGCCCAATTACAATAGGTGTTGAAAGTGTTCAACGAAATAAGTACTATTGAGTCTCAGTCCTTTGAAGTGTGTACTATGCAATCACTAAAACCTGTTTGAAATCAAGTACTTGCCCTGCTTGTACTTTGCTATATACAATTTCACATTAGTTAGATTAATAACCATCACGATTTCCAGCTTCACTGGAGGTGGGGATTCTGCCTTGAATTTCTGTAGAAGGAAATAATTTGCTGCTATTGTGGATAGATATCAATTGTCAACTCTAGTTCCACAGACCTGGTATAGTTTTTTTTTTTTTTTTTTTTTTTTTTGTACCTTCTGTCAGTTTGAGGTCAGTTTCTTATTATGAATGAGAAGCTGTCTTTGCCCTTCAATAAAATGAAATAAAGCCAGAATAACCTTCCTGCTTCCCCTGCCTGCCTTCCCAGCCTAGTATTTCAGCATCTGAAGGGTTTATTTTTGGATGTCATCAAGTATAGCTAGTGATCCTTTAAATGAAGTGGATTAAGCGGCAAATGGCTTAGCATCTTCTACCCTTCAGTCCAGTCACCTGGAAAAATTCACAATTCAAAATATGATTTATAACATAACCCTCGCTCATCTCTATTTCTATTATTTCTTGGGAAAAAGTTTCCTTGCTGATAATGTTGAAGTACACGCTGACTTTACTACCTTTCATCAATATCTTCTTACGGTAGTAAAGTGGCTACCCTTTTTAGTTTTCTCACCTGTTGTTTGGAATTTGCCATGGCTTCAAAGATTTTATAGGGGAAGAAAAAAACATAATTTCCCCAAGACGTATTTTGCCAATGGAGAGTTTTCTCCCTTTAGGAATTTTCATATATGTATGACATTTTGAGCCATTTGTTTTTTAATTCTCACAATTTCTTACAAGTAGCCCTGTCTTACAAAGCTAACAATATACTACAGCTATATATCCTAAGTGATAATGTGTATATATACACTATATACTATCATATCATATACACATATATATGATAAAATGATTTGAACACATTAATTATTAACAACTTTAATTTTCTTAAAACTAAAAGAACATTATCTCAAACACATCTTTTCTTTTGACAGTACTAAACCGAGGTCTTTTCTTGAATAATGACATTCTGAATTGATTGGACACATTAGCAGGTATAGACCCAAATGTCATTGAGGGGAAATTTGGGTAAAATACAAGAAAAGTTTTCACTTTTAAGAGAACTAGTTTCTAATCTAATTTACTAGATTCAGCAAATATATACTGAGCACCATCTATCAGTCTATATGAGTATGAGAAGTGAAATTAAACACATAAAAATTCTCTGGGCTCCTAGTCCCTCAGAAGTGACAATTTAGTGGCCACAAAAAGAATAAAATATCTGGGAATAGAGCTAAATAGGGAGGTGAAAGATCTCCATGGCACGTATTATAAGATACTGCTGAAAGAAAGCAGAGATGACACAAACAAATGGAAAAGCATTTCATGCTCATGGATAGGAGGAATCAATATTGTTATAAGGCCATACTGCCCAAAGCAATTTACAAATTCAATACTATTCCTAAAAAACTACCAATGTCCTTTTTCACAGAATCAGAAAAAAGTATTCTAAAATTCACATCAAACCAAAAAAGAGCCCAAGTAGCCAAAGTAATCTAACCAAACAGAACACCACCAGAGGAATCACACTACCCCACCTCAAACTAGACTACAAGGCTACAGTAACTAAAACAGCATGGTATTGGTACAAAAACAGACACATAGACCAATGGAACAGGTTAGAGGACCCAGAAATAAAGCCACATACCTACAACCATCTGATCTTTGAGAAAGTTCATAATAACAAGCAGTGGGGAAATAACTTACTATTCAATAAATGGTTCTGAGATAACTGGCTAGACATATGCAGAAGATTGAAACTGGGCTCCTTCCTCTCACCATATATAAAAATCAGCTAGTAGTGGGTTAAAGGCTTAAATCAAAGACTTAAAACTATAAAAGCCCTAGAAGACAACCTAGGAAACACCATTTTGGACACAGGTCTTGGAAAATATTTCATGACAAGAAGTCTTCAAAAGCAATTGCCAACAAAAACAAAAATAGACAAATGAAACCTAAAACTAAAGCATGCTGTGCAGCAAGGGAAATTAACAGCAGAGTAAACAGACAACCTACAGAATGGGAGAAAATATTTGCAAATTCTGCATCTGACAAGTTCTAATATGCAGAATCTGTAAGAAATCTAAACAAATCAAAAAGCCCAAAACCCCAAACAACCCATTAAAAAATGGGCAAAGAATATGAACAGACAATTCTCAAAAGAAGACACACATGTGGCCAACAAGTATATAAAAAAATGCTCGACTGGGCGTGGTGGCTCAGGCCTGGCACAGTGGCTCACGCTTGTAATCCCAGCACTCTGGGAGGCTGAGGTGGGAAGATCATGAGGTCAAGAGATTGAGACCAGCCTGTCCAACATGGTGAAACCCTGTCTCTACTAAAAATACAAAAATTAGCTGGACATGGTGGTGCACACCTGTAGTCCCAGCTACTCAGGAGGCTGAGGCAG